>NC_092288.1:22158087-22185587 GCF_036320965.1 Panulirus ornatus | reverse complement strand
CCCGCGTTAGCGAGGTAGCGTTAAGAACAGAGAACTGGGCCACTGAGGGAATATCCTCAACTGGCCCCCTTCTCTGTTCCTTCTTTTGGAAAATTAAAAAAAATTGAGAGGGGAGGATATCCAGCCCCCCCGCTCCCTCCCCTTTTAGTCGCCTTCTACGACACGCAGGGAATACGTGGGAAGTATTCTTTCTCCCCTATCCCCAGGGATAATATATATATATATATATATATATATATATATATATATATATATATATATATATATATATATATAAAATTTCTTTTATACCGTTCGCCACTTCCCGCGTTAGCGAGGTAGCGTTAAGAACAGAGGAGCCTTTGAGGGAATATCCTCACTTGGCCCCTTTTTCTGTTCCATCTTTCGGAAAATTAAAAACGAGAAGGGAGGATTTCCAGCCCCCCGCTCCCTCCCCTTTTAGTCGCCTTCTACGACACGCAGGGAATACGTGGGAAGTATTCTTTCTCCCCTATCCCCAGGGATAATATATATATATATATATATATATACACAAAGCTCCAACAGCCAGGATCGAACCTGGGACCCCTTGTGCAAGAGGCAGGCATGCTAACCGCTAGGCTAAGGGACTGTATAATAGGAAACAACTATTCGAAATACTTAGTACTCGAATACCCTTCGTCTCACAATGGTGAGCAACGGGGTCTATACCGGTTGTTTCCGAACAGAACACATAGCCAGCAGATAGCGTTTTACCGAACCTGACTGTACAACGCGGAGTTATATGAATACGAATAAAGTGTATATGAACGTATATATATATATATATATATATATATATATATATATATATATATATATATATATATATATATACACAGGTCTACCCCCGCCCCATGTACTGTACCCAGTGTGCGAGCGCTGTGTACTGGCGGCCCCCACCTAACCCCTAGTCATGTACCTGTCACTCATACTACCACTGAAATGCTCCCACTATGTATATCTTTACACACACATACACACATAAACACACACACATACACAAACACACACACACACACATACACACAGACAGACACACACGTACACACACACACACACAGACACATACACACAGACAGACACACACGTACACACACACACACACACACGTATATACATACAGACAGACACACACGTACACACACAACCCAGACAAATGTGTTTACATCCAGGCATCTTACCCTAGTGTGCAAACACCGACAGGCCCGTTTGTAAACAAGCCGGGGGCGGGGAGGTGAGGGGGGGGATATGCAAACAAACCTCAACAATGTTTGTGTGTAAACACAAGCGCCAATCTCATGTTTACAGAGGAGGGTCGAATGCTCTGTTAGTGGAGCATAAAGCCATGGCTATGATAAACCTTATCTCGAACTTCCCGTGAGTCCAAAGCGCTACGTCCAGGAGCAGAGTACCGCTGAACCCACCAGAGAGTGGGAACCACCCGCTAGATGTAGCAGTGTGAGATATGCTGCTGCTGTGTAAACACCTCTAGCTGTGTTGACGCTCTTGCCGTCTGCCGCTGTGGCTGTGATATGCTGTTAACAGAGCACGTTACCTCCCTCACAACTCCCCCTCCTCCTCCTCTCTCACCTTCAGCCCCCCTCCTGTTCCTGTTGCTGTTACCTGAGGTGTTGCTGTGTTGTCTGGTGCTGTGTTGTCTGGTGCTGTGTTGTCTGGTGCTGTGTGTGTGTGTGTGTGTGTGTGTGTGTGGCTCTGCTGTTACTCTCGTCCCCCCCCTTGCTGTTACTGCTGTGATAATACGGTTGTTGCTGTCACTGCTGTTATGAATGCTACAGTGTTGCTGTTACTGCTGTTACGAATGCCACTTATGTTACAGCTGCTTCTAGTACTGCTGTTACGAGGCTACTGCTGTTACGAAGCTACTGCTGTTACGAAGCTACTGCTGTTACGAAGCTACTACTGTTACGAATGCTACTGGTGTTACGAATGCTACAGCTACTGCTGTTACGAATGCCACTTCTGTTACAGCTGTTACGAAGCTACTGCTGTTACGAAGCTACTGCTGTTACGAATGCTACTTCTGTTACAGCTGTTACAAAGCTACTGCTGTTACGAAGCTACTGCTGTTACGAAGCTACTGCTGTTACGAAGCTACTGCTGTTACGAATGCTACTGGTGTTACGAATGCTATAGCTACTGCTGTTACGAATGCTACTTCTGTTACAGCTGTTACAAAGCTACTGCTGTTACGAAGCTACTGCTGTTACGAATGCTACTGGTGTTACGAATGCTATAGCTACTGCTGTTACGAATGCCACTTCTGTTACAGCTGTTACAAAGCTACTGCTGTTACGAATGCCATTGAAGGCTGGTGGTGACGTTACATTTTGTGCTCCTGTTCCTCGCGTAACATTTGCTCTGTTGACGACCAAAAGTATTACTTTTGACGGCAAAACTGTTACTTTTGACGACCAAACTATTACTTTTGACGACCCAACTGTTACTTTTGACGGCAAAACTGTTACTTTTGACGACCAAACTATTACTTTTGACGACCCAACTGTTACTTTTGACGGCAAAACTGTTACTTTTGACGACCCAAACTGTTACTTTTGACGGCCCAACTGTTACTTTTGACGGTAAACTGTTACTTTTGACGACCCAAACTGTTACTTTTGACGACCAAACTGTTACTTTTGACGACCAAAACTGTTACTTTTGACGACCAAACTGTTACTTTTGACGACCAAACTGTTACTTTTTGATGACCAAAGTGTTACTTTTGACGACCAAACTGTTACTTTTGACGACCAAACTGTTAGTTTTTGACGACCAAACTGTTACTTTTGACGACCAAACTGTTACTTTTGACGACCAAACTGTTACTTTTGACGACCAAACTGTTACTTTTTGACGACCAAACTGTTACTTTTATCAACCAAACTGTTACTTTTTACGACCAAACTGATACTTTTGATGACCAAACTGTTACTTTTTGACGACCAAACTGTTACTTTTGACGACCAAACTGTTACTTTTGACGACCAAACTGTTACTTTTTGACGACCAAACTGTTACTTTTGACGACCAAACTGTTACTTTTGACGACCAAACTGTTACTTTTGACGACCAAACTGTTACTTTTTGACGACCAAACTGTTACTTTTGACGACCAAACTGTTACTTTTGACGACCAAACTGTTACTTTTGACGACCAAACTGTTACTTTTTGACGACCAAACTGTTACTTTTGACGACCAAACTGTTACTTTTGACGACCAAACTGTTACTTTTTGACGACCAAACTGTTACTTTTGACGACCAAACTGTTACTTTTGACGACCAAACTGTTAATTTTGACGACCAAACTGTTACTTTTGACGACCAAACTGTTACTTTTGACGACCAAACTGCTACTTTTGATGAACCAACTGTTACTTTTGACGATCAAACTGTTACTTTTGACGACCAAACTGTTACTTTTGACGACCAAACTGTTACTTTTGACGACCAAACTGTTACTTTTGACGACCAAACTCTTACTTTTGACGACCAAAGGGTTACTTTTGACGACCAAACTGTTACTTTTTGACGACCAAACTGTTACTTTTGACGACCAAACTGTTACTTTTGACGACCAAACTGTTACTTTTGACGACCAAACTGTTACTTTTGACGACCAAACTGTTACTTTTGATGACCCAACTGTTACTTTTGACGATGAGACTGTTACTTTTTGACGACCAAACTGTTACTTTTGACGACCAAACTGTTACTTTTGACGACCAAACTGTTACTTTTGACGACCAAACTCTTACTTTTGACGACCATAGTGTTACTTTTGACGACCAAACTGTTACTTTTTGACGACTAAACTGTTACTTTTGACGACCAAACTGTTACTTTTGACGACCAAACTGTTACTTTTGACGACCAAACATTTAGTTTTGACGACCAAACTGTTACTTTTGATGACCCAACTGTTACTTTTGACGATCAGACTGTTACTTTTGACGACCAAACTGTTACTTTTGATGACCCAACTGTTACTTTTGACGATGAGACTGTTACTTTTTGACGACCAAACTGTTACTTTTGACGACCAAACTGTTACTTTTGACGACCAAACTGTTACTTTTGACGACCAAACTCTTACTTTTGACGACCATAGTGTTACTTTTGACGACCAAACTGTTACTTTTTGACGACTAAACTGTTACTTTTGACGACCAAACTGTTACTTTTGACGACCAAACTGTTACTTTTGACGACCAAACATTTAGTTTTGACGACCAAACTGTTACTTTTGATGACCCAACTGTTACTTTTGACGATCAGACTGTTACTTTTGACGACCAAACTGTTACTTTTGATGACCCAACTGTTACTTTTGACTATCAGACTGTTACTTTTTGACGACCAAACTGTTACTTTTGACGACCAAACTGTTAATTTTGACGACTAAAAGTATTACTTTTGACGACCAAACTGTTGGTTTTGATGGCCCAACTTTTACTTTTGACGACAAAACTGTTACTTTTCACAACCAAACTGTTACTTTTGACGACCAAAAGTGCTACTATGAAGACTCAACTGTTACTTTTTGACGATCAGACTGTTACTTTTTGACGACCAAAGTGTAACTTTTGACGACCAAAGTGCTACTTTTGACGACCAAACTGTTACTTTTGACGAGCAAATTGTTACTTTTGACGACCAAACTGTTACTTTTGACGAGCAAACTGTTACTTTTGACGACCAAACTATTACTTTTGACGAGCAAACTGTTACTTTTGACGACCAAACTGTTACTTTTGACAACCCAACTGTTACCAATAAAGAAATGATAATATACATGAAATATACACATTATGATTAATTAAAAACACAAAATCTAAAATATACCTTGACAAACACATACACATCATAAAATCCTAAACGTGAAATAAATGTTCAAGAAAAATGTAAGATTTTTAATAATTATCAAACCTACTTTACCTACGATACAGTAAAAAATAACTTAAATGAATAGATTCAAGAAACATAATATTTCTTACTCAAGAATCAAAATTATATACTTCACAATCAAACATCCTGACGTATATATATATATATATATATATATATATATATATATATATATATATATATATATATATATATATACATTTCAAAACAACTAGACGCTTTAAAAACCTAGTAAAGATTACAATTATACACTTCGTAATCAAACATCTAAACGTTTAAATATATTTACATTTCAAAAGAACTAGACGTTTTTAAACCATAATATAAACTGATCTATAAACACAATGAATAACTCTGTTCATACCTCACTGTTCGTTGCAGATGTTCTCTCGTAGGTGTTTGAGGAGGTGGTTTGCGTGGTCTCTGAGCAAATTAACTACCAGGATGGGTCGTTAAGGTCCCACAACGTTAAGTTATATCCACGAACAGAAAAAAAGGAAAAAAAAAAAAATATATATATATATATATATATATATATATATATATATATATATATTGGAAAGGATCACAATTTTGC
The DNA here is from genome assembly GCF_036320965.1 of Panulirus ornatus. Taxonomy (NCBI): domain Eukaryota; kingdom Metazoa; phylum Arthropoda; class Malacostraca; order Decapoda; family Palinuridae; genus Panulirus; species Panulirus ornatus. Next base: position 22,180,060 of record NC_092288.1, on the reverse strand, counting down.
GCGTGATCAAGATATTCCTATGAGTCCATGTGGACTCATAGGAATATATATATATATATATATATATATATATATATATATATATATATATATATATATATATATATATATATATATAACACCTTCATCAGGTGTTCAAGATGACACACACACACACTGTGTATGTGGACCAGGTTAAATAGCAACTGGTCAGCCAGCGAGATCCTCGCCCACCCGACATTGGCTGGTCACTGGTGTGAGCAGTGGTTTCGTGTGGCTTGAAAATGGATGGTTTGGTAATTAAGGCAGTTCGTTCGTAACGCGCTATCAAGGTACTTACAAATGCGTGTCTTGAAGTACAACTTCGTCTGGCCAATGAAAACGAAGCATAACACTTGTTGCTCTACTGATAGACAATTGAAATAGTATTATAACCTTGTGGGTAAAACTCACATCAATAATATGGTCAATATCTTACCTAGTGTGTGTATAACTGCTTTTACTCCCTAGTGGACAAAATAGGAAAATATGTTGCATTTCTAAGTACAGTTGATAGATTAACTGACAGACATGATAATGCGTTTATTATTTCACCATCATACACATAAATGAAGTTTTAAAGAACTTTTCTTATGCAAATAAACATTTTTTTTTGCAATAATTCTGCTTTCGTGAGGAATTTAAGTTAATCAAAACATTTATCAAATGTTCATGTGATAATGGTTCTCATTAAATCGCGTTTATATTCGAGATTAAATAAATAAATTTCGTACAGAGACCAGTAAATGATAGTTATCTGTATAGTGAAGTTGTGGAGAAATTCCCACATTTACTTATCATAAAGAAAAGAAGTTCAATTTTGTTATGTTGGAAGTTTAAATAATTTAAAAATATAAAACAATTAGAAATGTGAAAATAACGTAGGGTGTAAGAACGCGTTAGTTAATAAACATGGACCCAGTGAGGGAGCCAGCAGTACCCCCATCCGCTCGTCTGAATGTAGCGCCATTGAACAAATACAAACAAACACTGGATAACAAAGACAATAATTCCTTCAACTGATCATCATTTAACCTATGAAGTGTGTCTGTGTTGTTGAATTGGTCGTTAGCGCAGAGCCTAATGGTTCTCACGTGTAATTTATCGGTAAAGGAAGATTGAACATCTTAATGTAATTATTGAGATCCAAATGATATATTTCTTTTACATACGAGAAAGAATTATTTACAGTAAATTGATTATCAGTTATTGGTGACATAACTGGAACTAAGAATTTATTTAGCTAAAATGTACAAGTTCTCAAGGGTTACATAAATATTTTGACCCCTTGTATGTTCAGAACCTGAGGTAATGTGTTATCCAAGTGATACAAGAACATATTGACCCCTTGTATGTTCAGGACCTGAAGTAATGTGTTATCCAAGTGATACAAGAACATATTGACCCCTTGTATGTTCAGAACCTGAGGTAATGTGTTATCCAAGTGATACAAGAACATATTGACCCCTTGTATGTTCAGGACCTGAAGTAATGTGTTATCCAAGTGATACAAGAACATATTGACCCCTTGTATGTTCAGAACCTGAGGTAATGTGTTATCCAAGTGATACAAGAACATATTGACCCCTTGTATGTTCAGAACCTGAGGTAATGTGTTATCCAAGTGATACAAGAACATATTGACCCCTTGTATGTTCAGGACCTGAAGTAATGTGTTATCCAAGTGATACAAGAACATATTGACCCCTTGTATGTTCAGAACCTGAGGTAATGTGTTATCCAAGTGATACAAGAACATATTGACCCCTTGTATGTTCAGGACCTGAAGTAATGTGTTATCCAAGTGATACAAGAACATATTGATCCTCTGCATGTTCAGAACCTAAGGTAATGTTATCCTAGTGATAAAAGAACATATTGACCCTCTGTATGTTCAGGACCTGGAGCAACATGCCAGCCAAGGGGGTACAAAGGATGTATTGACCATTTGTAAGTGTAGAATGTGAGGTAACGTGGTATAAAGACACATGTTCCCTCATGACACCATCGTTCATCTGTGGATGATGATGTGAAGCATTTAAGTAATGTGAAGCATTTAAGTAATGTGAGGCATTTAAGTAATGTGAAGCATTTGAGTAATGTGAGGCATTTAAGTAATGTGAGGCATTTAAGTAATGTGAAGCATTGAAGTAATGTGAAGCATTTAAGTAACGTTAAACATTCAAGTAATTGAAGCAATTAAGTAATGTGAATCATTTAAGTAATGTAAACCATTTAATTAATGTGAGGCATTTAAGTAATGAGAAGCTTTTATGTAATGTGAAGCATTTAAGTAATGTGAAGCATTTAAGTAATAAGAGGCATTTAAGTAATGTGAGGCATTTGAGTAATGTGAGGCATTTAAGTAACGTGAAGCATTTAAGTAATGTGAAGCATTTAAGTAAAGGAAATGGGTGCAGAAGGGATGGGTGGGCGTCAGTGGATGTGAAATGGGTGATGTAGAGATGACGATTTGTTGAAGACAGTGGTGGGTTAGTGGACAATGGCTGTTGGGGATGCAGGGTACAGAGCAAACACTGGCTGTTGAAAGGTGGAGGTGGTGTTGGCTGTTGGAGATTAAATGAGCTATTGGCTGTTGGAGGATGGGAGACGTCCTCTTTACTGGAGGACAGGTGGTGTTCTGTTTGTTGAAGGAGGGAAATGGTACTGGCTGTTGGAGGAAAGGAAGTGGTATTAGCTGTTGGAGGAGGGAAGTGGGATCGGCTGTTGGAGGATGGTAGTGGTGATGGCTGTTGGAGGAGGGAAAAGGTAATGTTTGTTGGAGGATGGCAGACGTTCTATTTCATGAAGGCTGAAAGAAGAACTGGTTTTTTTTTTAGGATTGAAGCGTTATCAGTGTTTGGAGGAGGGAAGAGTTGCCAGTTCTTGGAGGAGGGAAGAGTTATCAGTTCTTGGAGGAGGGAAGAGTTACCAGTTCTTGGAGGAGGGAAGAGTTATCAGTTCTTGAAGGAGGGGAGAGTTATCAGTTTTTGGAGGAGGGAAGAGTTACCAGTTCCTGAAGGAGGGAAGAGGTACCAGTTCTTGGAGGAGGGAAGAGTACCAGTTCTTGGAGGAGGAGAGAGTTATCAGTTCTTTGAGGAGGGAGAGTTACCAGTTTTTGTAGGAGGGAAGAGTTATCAGTTCTTGGAGGAGGGGAGAGTTACCAGTTCTTGGAGGAGGGAAGAGTTACCAGTTCTTGGAGGAGGGGAGAGTTACCAGTTCTTGGAGGAGGGGAGAGTTACCAGTTCTTGGAGGAGGGGAGAGTTACCAGTTCTTAGAGTAGCGAAGAGTTACCAGTTCTTGGAGGAGGGAAGAGTTATCAGTTCTTGGAGGAGGGAGTAGATGTCAGACAGTGGACGAAGTACCGGATTTTGGAGAATGGAAGGGATGCTATATGATAGAGGGAGGGTTACTGGCTCCAACATGGAAGATGAAACTGGTTTTATTGGATGGGAGATGCTTGCTTGAAAGTCTGTTCTGATGTTCTTGAGTGTCTCTGGAGTGGTGCTGGAGTGCCTCTGGAGTGGTGCTGGAATGTCTCTGGAGTGGTACTGGAATACCTCTGGAGTGATGCTGGAATGTCTCTGGAGTGGTACTGGAATACCTCTGGAGTGATGCTGGAATGTCTCTGGAGTGGTGCTGGAATGCCTCTGGAGTGGTGCTGGAATGCCTCTGGAGTGGTGCTGGAATGCCTCTGGAGTGGTACTGGAATACCTCTGGAGTGGTGCTGGAATGACTCTGGAGTGGTGCTGGAGTGCCTCTGGAGTGGTACTGGAATAACTCTGGAGTGATGCTGGAATGCCTCTGGAGTGGTGCTGGAATGCCTCTGGAGTGGTGCTGGAGTGCCTCTGGAGTGGTGCTGGAGTGCCTCTGGAGTGGTGCTGGAATACCTCTGGAGTGGTGCTGGAATACCTCTGGAGTGGTGCTGGAGTGCCTCTGGAGTGGTGCTGGAGTGCCTCTGGAGCGGTACTGGAATACCTCTGGAGTGGTACTGGAATGCCTCTGGAGTGGTGCTGGAATGCCTCTGGAGTGGTGCTGAAGTGCCCCTGGAGTGGTGCTGAAGTGCCCCTGGAGTGGTGCTGAAGTGCCCCTGGAGTGGTGCTGGAATGTCTCTGGAGTGGTGCTGAAGTGCCCCTGGAGTGGTACTGAAGTGCCTCTGGAGTGATGCTGGAATGCCTCTGGAGTGGTGCTGGAATGCCTCTGGAGTGGTGCTGGAATACCTCTGGAGTGGTGCTGGAATGCCTCTGGAGTGGTGCTGGAATGCCTCTGAAGTGGTGCTGGAGTGGCTCTGAAGTGGTGCTGGAATGCCTCTGGAGTGGTACTGGAATGCCTCTGGAGTGGTGCTGGAATGCCTCTGGAGTGGTACTGGAATGCCTCTGAAGTGGTGCTGGAATGCCTCTGGAGTGGTGCTGGAATGCCTCTGAAGTGGTGCTGGAATGCCTCTGAAGTGGTGCTGGAGTGGCTCTGAAGTGGTGCTGGAATGCCTCTGGAGTGGTACTGGAGTGCCTCTGGAGTGGTGCTGGAATGCCTCTGAAGTGGTGCTGGAATGCCTCTGGAGTGGTACTGGAATGCCTCTGGAGTGGTACTGGAATGCCTCTGGAGTGGTGCTGGAGTGGCTCTGAAGTGGTGCTGGAATGCCTCTGGAGTGGTACTGGAATGCCTCTGGAGTGGTGCTGGAATGCCTCTGGAGTGGTGCTGGAATGCCTCTGGAGTGGTGCTGGAATGCCTCTGGAGTGGTGCTGGAATGCCTCTGGAGTGGTGCTGGAATGCCTCTGGAGTGGTGCTGGAATGCCTCTGGAGTGGTGCTGGAATGCCTCTGAAGTGGTGCTGGAATGCCTCTGAAGTGGTGCTGGAGTGGCTCTGAAGTGGTGCTGGAATGCCTCTGGAGTGGTACTGGAGTGCCTCTGGAGTGGTGCTGGAATGCCTCTGGAGTGGTGCTGGAATGCCTCTGGAGTGGTGCTGAAATGCCTCTGAAGTGGTGCTGGAATGCCTCTGAAGTGGTGCTGGAATGCCTCTGGAGTGGTGCTGGAGTGCCTCTGGAGTGGTGCTGGAATGCCTCTGGAGTGGTGCTGGAATGCCTCTGGAGTGGTGCTGGAGTGCCTCTGGAGTGGTGCTGGAATGCCTCTGGAGTGGTGCTGGAGTGCCTCTGGAGTGGTGCTGGAATGCCTCTGGAGTGGTGCTGGAATGCCTCTGGAGTGGTGCTGGAGTGCCTCTGGAGTGGTGCTGGAATGCCTCTGGAGTGGTGCTGGAGTGCCTCTGGAGTGGTGCTGGAATGCCTCTGAAGTGGTGCTGGAATGCCTCTGGAGTGGTGCTGGAGTGCCTCTGGAGTGGTGCTGGAATGCCTCTGGAGTGGTGCTGGAGTGCCTCTGGAGTGGTGCTGGAATGCCTCTGGAGTGGTGCTGGAATGCCTCTGGAGTGGTGCTGGAGTGCCTCTGGAGTGGTGCTGGAATGCCTCTGGAGTGGTGCTGGAATGCCTCTGGAGTGGTGTGGGGTCAGCGGAGGGAGTAATGTGGCAGACGTAACTACGAGATATAAGATATGAGTTAAGCAGATAAACCGACTGCCGCCACCAGGATTCGAACCTATGCCCTCGACCTTGGGCTGGTGGCTCGTGACTTATACCTTATCTTTCCTCATCTCCTTCTACAGCGGGCGGTAACGTCAACTATGAACCCATTTTCTCTCGTGGAACCTAATTTCTCCACTGTACTCCACACATCAGATACCACTGAGCAAATTACACTCAGTCATGTCTCGCCACGGTGTACCTCAACGACCGTGAGTTCCAGGAGTTACGCCGCGATTAATAAGGCGGAACTACAACGACAACACTGAGTTCCATCGATCCTCGACCTCTCACAAGGGAGGGAGCCAGCAGCATACAGCTCAATTGGCAGAGGAGGTCAGGCAGGAGGAGGGTTGAGTGGACGTACAGTGACGGACGAAAGTCTGGCTACATGGATGATCGAAGCTGTTTCGAACCACGCCTCTCTCTCTCTCTCTCTCTCTCTCTCAACAGGCGGAGAGAGAGAGAGAGAGAGAGAGAGAGAGAGAGAGAGAGAGAGAGAGAGAGAGAGAGAGAGAGAGAGAGAGAGAGAGAGAGAGAGAGAGAGGCGCGGTTCGCTACGTCTTCGACCAGGGACATACGGGGGACTTCGAGACGACTGGGGTACTTCGGTCCAGTTCCGTTTCGACCCGGTACGCGTCGAAGCTTCGAGGCTTCATTCGTCTACCTCCCCCCCCCCCCCGTCAATCTTTTCCACAAGAGTTTATTTATCATTTATTCCTTGTGGCTTTATTGATGAGCGGCTGAAGCCTTGTTAACGATTCACGTCGCGATGGAGCATATGAAAAAAAAAAACACCGGGGGTTGACGCCATCCCTGCTCACCCAGACATGCATGGCTCCTCCACTGACGCGTACTGGCTGACGCAGTCATGTTTCCGTCCGTTCCGATCATGCACGCCGCCCGCCTGCGACAGACAAGCCAGGCGCGCGCGCGCGATGGTGCATCTTAGATGACCATCGTCAGCCACTGTGGCTGTCCCCACAGGGCACCCCCCCCCCCCCCCCCCTCCAGGCATAAACTCTCTTCCCGTGCGCTGATTTTAACCGAAGTCTATACGACCCGACGAAGCCGTGCGTGATGGCTGGACATATCCAGAGGAAAAGATAACGAACGTAAACACTATAGATAAATAGATAACGAACGTAAACACTATAGATAAATAGATAACGAACGTAAACACTATAGATAAATAGATAAGATGCCAAGGAAGTGGAACAAGTTTAAAACACAGGAGGAGATTAAAGATAAGGTTGATAAGGAAAGGAAAATAAGACAATGAAATGAATATACAACGAATGAATATATATATGGCGGAGTGGCGACGGAAATAGATGAAGGCAGCAAGTATGAATATGTACATGTGTATATGTCTGTGTATGTATATGTATGTATACGTTGAAATGTATAAGTATCTATATGCGCGTGTGTGAGCGTTTACATATGTACATGTGTACGTGGGTGGGTTGGGCAAGCCTTTCGTCTGTTTCCTTGCTCTACCTCGCTAAAGCGGGAGACGGCGATTAAGTATAATGATGAATAAGTATATTAGGTACAGTAGGGTTGAGGGCCAGGTCAATTGGGAGGTAAGTTTGAATGGAGAAAAACTGGAGGAAGTGAAGTGTTTTAGATATCTGGGAGTGGATCTGGCAACGGATGGAACCATGGAAGCGGAAGTGGATCATAGGGTGGGGGAGGGGGCGAAAATCCTGGGAGCCTTGAAGAATGTGTGTAAGTCGAGAACATTATCTCGGAAAGCAAAAATGGGTATGTTGGAAGGAATAGTAATTCCAGCAATGTTGTATGGTTGCGAGGTATGGGCTATTGATAGAGTTGTGCGCAGGAGGGTGGATGTGCTAGAAACGAGATGTTTGAGTACAATATGTGGTGTGAGGCGGTTTGATCGAGTAAGTAATAATAGGGTAAGAGAGATGTGTGGTAATAAAAAGAGTGTGGTTGAGAAAGCAGAAGAGGGTGTTTTGAAATGGTTCGGTCACATGAAGAGAATGAGTGAGGAAAGATTGACCAAAAGGATACATCTGTCAGAGGTGGAGGGAACGAGAAGTGGGAGACCAAATTGGAGGTGGAAGGATGGGGTGAAAAAGATTTTGAGTGATCGGGGCCTCAACATGCAGGAGGGTGAAAGGCGTGCAAGGAATAGAGTGAATTGGAACGATGTGGTACACCGGGGTCGACGTGTTGTCAATGGATTGAATCAGGGCATGTGAAGCGTCTGGGGTAAACCATGGAAAGTTGTGTGGGGCCTGGATGTGGAAAGGGAGCTGTGGTTTCGGTGCATTATTACACGACAGCTAGAGACTGAGTGTGAACGAATGGGGCCTTTGTTGTCTTTTCCTAGCGCTACCTCGCACACATGACGGGGGTGGGGGTTGTTATTACATGTGTGGCGAGGTGGCGATGGGAATAAATAAAGGCAGACAGTATGAATTGTGTACACGTGTATATATATATATATGTCTGTGTGTGTGTATACATGTATAATTTGAGATGTATAGGTATGTATATTTGCTTGTGTGGACGTGTATGTATATACATGTGTATGTGGGTGGGTTGGGCCATTCTTTCGTTTGTTTCCTTGCGCTACCTCGCTAACGCGGGAAACAGCGACAAAGCAAAATAAATGAAAAAATAACGAACAAAGTGCATAAGAACGCGCACCTTCACGGAACATACCAACCTCCAACAGCCAGGATCGAACCCGGGACCACTGTGCATCAGGCGGGAGCGCTACCACTAGACTATGATCGCCCTGATAGAGAAATAACTATTCGAATACTATGTACTCGAATACCCTTCGTCTCACGTTGGCGAGCAACAGGGTCTACACCGGTCATTTCCCATCAGGCTCACACAGCCAGCAGATAGCATTTTCTGGAACCTAAGGAGCGAGGTGGTTTGATCGAGTAAGTAATGTAAGGGTAAGAGAGATGTGTGGAAATAAAAAGAGCGTGGTTGAGAGAGCAGAAGAGGGTGTTTTGAAATGGTTTGGGCACATGGAGAGAATGAGTGAGGAAAGATTGACCAAGAGGATATATGTGTCGGAGGTGGAGGGAACGAGGAGAAGTGGAAGACCAAATTGGAGGTGGAAAGATGGAGTGAAAAAGATTTTGAGTGATCGGGGCCTGAACATGCAGGAGGGTGAAAGGCGGGCAAGGAATAGAGTGAATTGGATCGTTGTGGTATACCGGGGTTGACGTGCTGTCAGTGGATTGAATCAGGGCATGTGAAGCGTCTGGGGTAAACCATGGAAAGTTGTGTGGGGCCTGGATGTGGAAAGGGAGCTGTGATTTCGGGCATTATTGCATGACAGCTAGAGACTGAGTGTGAACGAATGGGGCCTTTGTTGTCTTTTCCTAGTGCTACTTCGCACACATGAGGGGGGAGGGGGATGGTATTCCATGTGTGGCGAGGTGGCGATGGGAATGAATAAATTGTGTGCATGGGTATATATGTATGTGTCTGTGTGTGTATATATATATGTGTACATTGAGATGTATAGGTATGTATATTTGCGTGTGTGGACGTGTATGTATATACATGTGTATGGGGGTGGGTTGGGCCATTTCTTTCGTCTGTTTCCTTGCGCTACCTCGCGGACTAGGGAGACAGCGACAAAGCAAAAAAAAAAAAAAAAAAAAGATATATATATATATATATATATATATATATATATATATATATCTTTTTATATATATATATATATATATATATATATATATATATATATATATATATATATATATATATATATATATATATTCATACTATTCGCCATTTCCCGCGATAGCGAGGTAGCGTTAAGAACAGAGGAGTGGGCCTATGAGGGAATATCCTCACCTGGCCCCCTTCTCTGTTCCTTCTTTTGGAAAATTAAAAAAAAAGAAAAACGAGAGGGAAGGAATTCCAGCCCTACGCTCCCTTCCCTTTTAGTCGCCTCCTACGACACGCAGGGAATACGTGGGAAGTATTCTTTCTCCCCTGTCCCAGGGATATATATATTTATTTATTTCATTTATTTATTTGTTTTGCTTTGTCGCTGTCCCCACCCCCATACACATGTATATACATACACGTCCACACACGCAAATATACATACCTATACATCTCAATATACACATATATATAAACACACACACATATACATATATACACAAGTACATAATTCATACTGTCTGCCTTTATTTATTACCATCGCCACCTCGCCACACATGGAATAACATCCCCTCCCCCCTCATGTGTGCGAGGTAGCGCTAGGAAAAGACAATAAAGGCCCCATTCGTTCACACTCAGTCTCTAGCTGTCATGTAATAATGCCCGAAACCACAGCTCCCTTTCCACATTCAGGCCCCACAGAACTTTCCATGGTTTAAGCCAGACGCTTCACATGCCCTGATTCAATCCATTGACAGCACGTCGACCTCGGTATACCACATCGATCCAATTCACTCTATTCCTTGCCCGCCTTTCACCCTCCTGCACGTTTATGCCCGGATCGCTCAAAATCTTTTCCACTCCATCTTTCCACCTCCAATTTGGACTCCCACTTCTCCTCGTTCCCTCCACCTCCGACACATATATCCTCTTGGTCAATCTTTCCTCACTCATTCTCTCCATGTGCCCAAACCATTTCAAAACACCCTCTTCTGCTCTCTCAACCACGCTCTTTTTATTCCACATATCTCTCTTACCCTTACATTACTTACTCGATCAAACCACTTCATACCACATATTATCCTCAAACATCTCATTTCCAGCACATCCACCCTCCTGCGCACAACTCTACCAATAGCCCACGCCTCGCAACCATACAATATTGTTGGAACCACTACTCCTTCAAACATACCCATTTTTGCTTTCCGAGATAATGTTCTCGACTTCCAACCATTCTTCAAGGCTCCCAGGATTTTCGCCCCCTCCCCCACCCTATGATTCACTTCCGCTTCCATGGTTCCATCCACTGCCAAATCCACTCCCAGATATGTAAAACACTTTACTTCCTCCAGTTTTTCTCCATTCAAACTTACCTCCCAATTGACTTGACCCTAAACCCTACTGTACCTAATAACCTAGCTCTTATTCACATTTACTCTTAACTTTCTTCTTTCAAACACTTTACCAAACTCAGTCACCAGCTTCTGCAGTTTCTCACATGAATCAGCCACCAGCGCTGTATCATCAGCGAACAACAACTGACTCACTTCCCAAGCTCTCTCATCCCCAACAGACCGCATACTTGCCCCTCTTTCCAAAACTCTTGCATTCACCCCCCTAACAACCCCATCCTTAAACAAATTAAACAACCATGGAGACATCACACACCCCTGCCACAAACCTACGCTCACGGAGAACCAATCACTTTCCTCTCTTCCTACACGTCCACAAACCTTACATCCTCGATAAAAACTTTTCACTGCTTCTAACAACTTGCCTCCCACACCATATATTCATAGTACCTTCCACAGAGCATCTCTATCAACTCTATCATATTCCTTCTCCAGATCCATAAATACTACATACAAATCCATTTGCTTTTCTAAGTATTTCTCACATACATTCTTCAAAGCAAACACCTGATCCACACATTCTCTACCACTTCTGAAACAACACCGCTCTTCTCCAATCTGATGCTCTGTACATGCCTTCACCCTCTCAATCAATACCCTCCCATATAATTTACCAGGAATACTCAACCAACTTATACCTCTGTAATTTGAGCATTCACTCTTATCCCCTTTGCCTTTGTATAATGGCACTATGGAAGCATTCTGCCAATCCTCAGGCACCTCACCATGAATTATACATACATTAAATAACCTTACCAACCAGTCAACAATACAGTCACCCCCTTTTTTTTTTTTTATAAATTCCACTGCAATACCATCCAAACCTACTACCTTGCCGGCTTTCATATATGTATATATATATATATATATATATATATATATATATATATATATATATATATATGAATCAGCCACCAGCGCTGTATCATCAGCGAACAACAACTGACTCACTTCCCAAGCTCTCTCATCCACAACATAGTTCATACTTGCCCCTCTTTCCAAAACTCTTGCATTCATCTCCCTAACAACCCCACCCATACACAAATTAAACAACCATGGAGACATCACACAACCCTGCCGCAAACCTACATTCACTGAGAACCAATCACTTTCCTCTCTTCCTACACGTACACATGCCTTACAACCTCGATAAAAACTTTTCACTGCTTCTAACAACTTGCATCCCACTCCATATATTCTTAATACCTTCCACAGAGCATCTCTATCAACTCTATCATATGCCTTCTCCAGATCCATAAATGCTACATACAAATCCATTTGCTTTTCTAAGTATTTCTCACATACATTCTTCAAAGCAAACACCTCATCCACACATCCTCTAACACTTCTGAAACCACACTGCTCTTCCCCAATCTGATGCTCTGTACATGCCTTCACCCTCTCAATCAATACCCTCCCATATAATTTACCAGGAATACTCAACAAACTTATACCTCTGAAATTTGAGCACTCACTCTTATCCCCTTTGCCTTTGTACAACGGCACTATGCACGCATTCCGCCAATCCTCAGGCACCTCACCATGAGTCATACATACATTAAATAACCTTACCAACGAGTCAATAATACAGTCACCCCCTTTTTTAATAAATTCCACTGCAATACCATCCAAATCTGCTGCCTTGCCGGCTTTCATCTTCCACAAAGCTTTTACTACCTCTTCTCTGTTTACCAAATCATTTTCCCTAACTCTCTCAATTTGCACACCACCTCGACCAAAACACCCTATATCTGCCACTCTATCATCAAACACATTCAACAAACCTTCAAAATACTAACTCAATCTCTTTCTCACATCACCACTACTTGTTATCACCTCCCCATTTGCGCCCTTCACTGAAGTTCCCATTTGCTCCCTTGTCTTACGCACTTTATTTACCTCCTTCCAGAACATCTTTTTATTCTCCCTAAAATTTAATGATACTCTCTCACCCCAACTCTCATTTGCCCTCTTTTTCACATCTTGCACCTTTCTCTTGACCTCCTGTCTCTTTCTTTTATACATCTCCCACTCGATTGCATTTTTTCCCTGCAAAAATCATCCAAATGCCTCTCTCTTCTCTTTCACTAATAATCTTACTTCTTCATCCCACCATTCACTACCCTTCCTAATCAACCCACCTCCCACTCTTCTCATGCCACAAGCATCTTTTCCGCAATCCATCACTGATTCCCTAAATACATCCCATTCCTCCCCCACTCCCCTTACTTCCATTGCTCTCACCTTTTTCCATTCTGTACTCAGTCTCTCCTAGTACTTCCTCACACAAGTCTCCTTCCCAAGCTCACTTACTCTCACCACCCTCTTCACCCCAACATTCACTTTTCTTTTCTGAAAACCCATACAAATCTTCACCTTAGCCTCCACAAGATAATGATCAGACATCCCTCCAGTTGCACCTCTCAGCACATTAACATCCAAAAGTCTCTCTCTCGCGCGCCTGTCAATTAACACGTAATCCAATAACGCTCTCTGGCCATCTCTCCTACTTACATACGTATACTTATGTATATCTCGCTTTTTAAACCAGGTATTCCCAATCACCAGTCCTTTTTCAGCACATAAATCTACAAGCTCTTCACCATTTCCATTTACAACACTGAACACCCATGTATACCAATTATTCCCACAACTGCCACATTACTCACCTTTGCATTCAAATCACCCATCACTATAACCCGGTCTTGTGTATCAAAACCACTAACACACTCATACAGCTGCTCCCAAAACACTTGCCTCTCATGATCTTTCTCCTCATGCCCAGGTGCATATGCACCAATAATCACCCATCTCTCTCCATCAACTTTCAGTTTTACATATATATATATATATATATATATATATATATATATATATATATATATATATATATATATATATATATATATATATATATATAGGGGCAAGTATGAAGTCTGTTGGGGATGAGAGAGCTTGGGAAGTGAGTCAGTTGTTCGCTGATGATACAGCGCTGGTGGCTGATTCATGTGAGAAACTGCAGAAGCTGATGACGGAGTTTGGTAAAGTGTGTGGAAGAAGAAAGTTAAGAGTAAATGTGAATAAGAGCAAGGTTATTAGGTACAGTAGGGTTGAGGGTCAAGTCAATTGGGAGGTGAGTTTGAATGGAGAAAAACTGGAGGAAGTGAAGTGTTTTAGATATCTGGGAGTGGATCTGGCAGCGGATGGAACCATGGAAGCGGAAGTGCATCATAGGGTGGGGGAGGGGGCGAAAATTCTGGGGGCCTTGAAGAATGTGTGGAAGTCGAGAACATTATCTCGGAAAGCAAAAATGGGTATGTTTGAAGGAATAGTGGTTCCAACAATGTTGTATGGTTGCGAGGCGTGGGCTATGGATAGAGTTGTGCGCAGGAGGATGGATGTGCTGGAAATGAGATGTTTGAGGACAATGTGTGGTGTGAGGTGGTTTGATCGAGTGAGTAACGTAAGGGTAAGAGAGATGTGTGGAAATAAAAAGAGCGTGGTTGAGAGAGCAGAAGAGGGTGTTTTGAAGTGGTTTGGGCACATGGAGAGGATGAGTGAGGAAAGATTGACCAAGAGGATATATGTGTCGGAGGTGGAGGGAACGAGGAGAAGTGGGAGACCAAATTGGAGGTGGAAAGATGGAGTGAAAAAGATTTTGTGTGATCGGGGCCTGAACATGCAGGAGGGTGAAAGGAGGGCAAGGAATAGAGTGAATTGGAGCGATGTGGTATACCGGGGTTGACGTGCTGTCAGTGGATTGAATCAAGGCATGTGAAGCGTCTGGGGTAAACCATGGAAGGCTGTGTAGGTATGTATATTTGCGTGTGTGGACGTATGTATATACATGTGTATGGGGGGGGGGGTGGGCCATTTCTTTCGTCTGTTTCCTTGCGCTACCTCGCAAACGCGGGAGACAGCGACAAAGTATAATAATAAAAAAAAAATAATATATATATATATATATATATATATATATATATATATATATATATATATATATATATATATATATATATATATATATATATAATCTTTCTAAAGTGACACTTTCTAACTCCGCAGATGGTTGTGAACCTGACTATCCAGGTGGTTGTGGACCTGACTCTCCAGGTGGTTGTAGACCTGACTCTCCACGTGGTTGTAGACCTGACTCTCCAGGTAGTTGTGGACATGACTCTCCAGGCTGTTTTACCTGACTCTCCAAGTGTTTGTAGACCTTACTCTCCAGGTGATGTAGACCTGACTATTTTAGGTGGTTGTATACCTAACTCCCCAGGTGGTAGACTTGATTCTCCAGGTGGTTTAGACCTGACTTTCCAGGTGGTTGTAGACCAGACTCTTCAGGTGTTGTAGACCTGATTTTCCAGGTGGCTGTAGGCCTGACTCTCCAGGTGGTTGTAGACCTGACTCTCCAGGTGGTTGTAGACCTGACTCTCCAGGTGGTTGTAGACCTGACTCTCCAGGTGGTTGTAGACCTGACTCTCTAATTGGTTGTGGACCTGACTCTCCAGGTGGTTGTAGACCTGACTCTCCAGGTGGTTGTAGACCTGACTCTCCAGGTGGTTGTAGACCTGACTCTCTAGGTGGTTGTAGACCTGACTCTTCAGGTGGTTGTGGACCTGACTCTCCAGGTGGTTGTAGACCTGACTCTCCAGGTGGTTGTAGACCTGACTCTCCAGGTGGTTGTGGACCTGACTCTCCAGGTGGTTGTAGACCTGACTCTCCAGGTGGTTGTAGACCTGACTCTCCAGGTGGTTGTGGACCTGACTCTCCAGGTGGTTGTAGACCTGACTCTCCAGGTGGTTGTAGACCTGACTCTCCAGGTGGTTGTAGACCTGACTCTCCAGGTGGTTGTAGACCTGACTCTCTAGGTGGTTGTGGACCTGACTCTCCAGGTGGTTGTAGACCAAACTCTTCAGGTGTTGTAGACCTGATTTTCCAGGTGGCTGTAGACCTGACTCTCCAGGTGGTTGTAGGCCTGACTCTCCAGGTGGTTGTAGACCTGACTCTCCAGGTGGTTGTAGACCTGACTCTCCAGGTGGTTGTAGACCTGACTCTCCAGGTGGTTGTAGACCTGACTCTCCAGGTGGTTGTAGACCTGACTCTCTAGGTGGTTGTGGACCTGACTCTCCAGGTGGTTGTAGACCTGACTCTCCAGGTAGTTGTAGACCTGACTCTCCAGGTGGTTGTAGACCTGACTCTCCAGGTGGTTGTGGACCTGACTCTCCAGGTGGTTGTAGACCTGACTCTCCAGGTGGTTGTAGACCTGACTCTCCAGGTGGTTGTAGACCTGACTCTCTAGGTGGTTGTGGACCTGACTCTCCAGGTGGTTGTAGACGTGATTTTCCATGTGGTGTAGACCTGGTTCTCCAGGTGGTTGTAGACCTGACTCTCCAGGTGGTAGACCTGGTTTTCCAGGTGGTGTAGTCCTGACTCTCCAAGTGGTTGTAGACCTGACCTTGCAGGTGGTGTAGACCTGACTCTCCAGGTGGTGCAGATCTGGCTGCAGGTGGTTGTAGACCTGACTCTCCAGGTGGTAGACCTGACTCTCCAGGTGGTGTAGCTCTGACTGCAGGTGGTTGTAGACCTGACTCTCCAGGTGGTAGACCTGACTCTCCAGGTGGTGCAGATCTGGCTGCAGGTGGTTGTAGACCTGACTCTCCAGGTGGTGTAGCTCTGACTGCAGGTGGTTGTAGACCTGACTCTCCAGGTGGTAGACCTGACTCTCCAGGTGGTGTAGCTCTGACTGCAGGTGGTTGTAGACCTGACTCTCCAGGTGGTGTAGCTCTGACTGCAGGTGGTTGTAGACCTGACTCTCCCGGGAAGAAAGGTTATATGTAGAGGGAAAGACAAGAGAAGGGAGGGAATGCCACAGCATAGCTGTTCGAGGGAAGAAGGAGGCATCATAACAGCCTATCTTCAAGTGGGCCGACACCACATAGAAACTATGGGAAGCAGCTGTCATAGGCGTGCCCAGGGCTCCAGACCCTTCCAGGACACAGGATAGCACAGAAGAGGCGCCTCCTTCCAGCACATCCACACATAGCCCACGGACCAAGAGGCCAAGGATCGTATAGGGAAAACAGAGTTAAATACAATGTGTTGTTATCAATGTTGTGTGTCTCCCTAATGACAGTCAACTGGAGGGTAAGGTTCAAGGACGAGCTTGGGTCAAGATGAGGTCAGATGAAGTCAAGAAAGGACTGATTATCAGGGGGTCATGGTAGATGACCGAGTTGGAGTGCACTATCGAGTGTGGTCATTTGGCGGGTTCAGTATATGGGTTATAAAAGCTAATAAGTTCATCTAAGTTATCTTAAGCTAACTTCTTCCTCCTACTTTTTAGAGACTCAATTACTTAATACTTTACACTCAACTTGAAGTACATACTTTACGGCAATGTCTGTTGAATTGAAATACCTCTTTCTTCCCTTGTCTACTGAATTCATTCACCATTTTCCCTATCTTTACCTTGTCTCCTTACCTACCTAAGGAAATACTTCCTCCTTACCCCATCCTGTCCTTACCCTACACCCGCCTTACCCTACTGAACTTCCCTTACATACCCCCACACACACCACTGCTCCTCCTCCAGTCTCTGGGGAAAGTTTTGGTCACCCTCGTAACGCGTCAGCCCAACAGCTCTCCACTTGGTCCTTGAGAAACCTCGAGTTCCCACTGCAGTCCCTTCAAGTCCCACTGCCGCTTACGCCCACCTTAAGTCCTCCCACACTCCAATCCCCCGCCCATCATCACCGTTTTCTATATATATATATATATATATATATATATATATATATATATATATATATATATATATATATATATATATATATATATATATATATATATTTTATCCCTGGGGATAGGGGAGAAAGAATACTTCCCACGTGTTCCCTGCGTGTCGTAGGAGGCGACTAAAAGGGAAGGGAGCGGGGGACTGGAAATCCTCCCCTCTTGTTTTTTTTTTGTTTTTTTTTCCAAAGAAGGAACAGAGAAGGGGGCCAGATGAGGATATTCCCTCAAAGGCCCAGTCCTCTGTTCTTAACGCTACCTCGCTAACGCGGGAAATAGCGAATAGTACGAAAGAAAAAAAGATATATATATATATATATATATATATATATATATATATATATATATATATATATATATATATATATATATATATCCCTGGGGATAGGGGAGAAAGAATACTTCCCACGTATTCCGTCGTGTCGTAGGAGGCGACTAAATGGGAAGGGAGCGGGGGACTGGAAATCCTCCCCTCTCATTTTCTTTTTTTTGATTTTCCAAAATAAGGAACAGAGAAGGGGGCCAGGTGAGGATATTCCCTCAAAGGTCCAGTCCTCTGTTCTACACGCTACCTGGCTAACGCAGGAAATAGCGAATAGTATGAAAGAAAAGAAAGAAAGAAAAATAAAATATATATATATATATATATATATATATATATATATATATATATATATATATATATATATATATATATATATATATATATATACACGTAATCCAATAACGCTCTCTGGCCATCTCTCCTACTTACATAAGTATACTTATGTATATCTCGCTTTTTAAACCAGGTATTCCCAATCATCAGTCCTTTTTCAGCACATAAATCTACTTTTGGATGTTAATGTGCTGAGAGGTGCAACTGGAGGGATGTCTGATCATTATCTTGTGGAGGCTAAGGTGAAGATTAGTATGGGTTTTCAGAAAAGAGGAGTGAATGTTGGGGTGAAGAAGGTGGTGAGAGTAAGTGAGCTTGGGAAGGAGACCTGTGTGGGGAAGTACCAGGAGAGACTGTGTACAGAATGGAAAAAGGTGAGAACAAGGGAAGTAAGGGGAGTGGGGGAGGAATGGGATGTATTTAGGGAATCAGTGATGGATTGCGCAAAAGATGCTTGTGGCATGAGAAGAGTGGGAGGTGGGCTGTTTAGAAAGGGTAGTGAGTGGTGGGATGAAGAAGTAAGAGTATTAGTGAAAGAGAAGAGAGAGGCATTTGGACGATTTTTGCAGGGAAAAAATGCAATTGAGTGGGAGAAGTATAAAAGAAAGAGACAGGAGGTCAAGAGAAAGGTGCAAGAGGTGAAAAAAAGGGCAAATGAGAGTTGGGGTGAGAGACTATCAGTAAATTTTAGGGAGAATAAAAAGATGTTCTGGAAGGAGGTAAATAGGGTGCGTAAGACAAGGGAGCAAATGGGAACTTCAGTGAAGGGCGTAAATGGGGAGGTGATAACAAGTAGCGGTGATGTGAGAAGGAGATGGAATGAGTATTTTGAAGGTTTGTTGAATGTGTCTGATGACAGAGTGGCAGATATAGGGTGTTTTGGTCGAGGTGGTGTGCAAAGTGAGAGGGTTAGGGAAAATGATTTGGTAAACAGAGAAGAGGTAGTAAAAGCTTTGCGGAAGATGAAAGCCGGCAAGGCAGCAGGTTTGGATGGTATTGCAGTGGAATTTATTAAGAAAGGGGGTGACTGTATTGTTGACTGGTTGGTAAGGTTATTTAATGTATGTATGACTCATGGTGAGGTGCCTGAGGATTGGCGGAATGCGTGCATAGTGCCATTGTACAAAGGCAAAGGGGATAAGAGTGAGTGCTCAAATTACAGAGGTATAAGTTTGTTGAGTATTCCTGGGAAATTATATGGGAGGGTATTGATTGAGAGGGTGAAGGCATGTACAGAGCATCAGATTGGGGAAGAGCAGTGCGGTTTCAGAAGTGGTAGAGGATGTGTGGATCAGGTGTTTGCTTTGAAGAATGTATGTGAGAAATACTTAGAAAAGCAAATGGATTTGTATGTAGCATTTATGGATCTGGAGAAGGCATATGATAGAGTTGATAGAGATGCTCTGTGGAAGGTATTAAGAATATATGGTGTGGGAGGCAAGTTGTTAGAAGCAGTGAAAAGTTTTTATCGAGGATGTAAGGCATGTGTACGTGTAGGAAGAGAGGAAAGTGATTGGTTCTCAGTGAATGTAGGTTTGCGGCAGGGGTGTGTGATGTCTCCATGGTTGTTTAATTTGTTTATGGATGGGGTTGTAAGGGAGGTAAATGCAAGAGTCCTGGAAAGAGGGGCAAGTATGAAGTCTGTTGGGGATGAGAGAGCTTGGGAAGTGAGTCAGTTGTTGTTCGCTGATGATACAGCGCTGGTGGCTGATTCATGTGAGAAACTGCAGAAGCTGGTGACTGAGTTTGGTAAAGTGTGTGGAAGAAGAAAGTTGAGAGTAAATGTGAATAAGAGCAAGGTTATTAGGTACAGTAGGGGTGAGGGTCAAGTCAATTGGGAGGTGAGTTTGAATGGAGAAAAACTGGAGGAAGTGAAGTGTTTTAGATATCTGGGAGTGGATCTGTCAGCGGATGGAACCATGGAAGCGGAAGTGGATCATAGGGTGGGGGAGGGGGCGAAAATTTTGGGAGCCTTGAAAAATGTGTGGAAGTCGAGAACATTATCTCGGAAAGCAAAAATGGGTATGTTTGAGGGAATAGTGGTTCCAACAATGTTGTATGGTTGCGAGGCGTGGGCTATGGATAGAGATGTGCGCAGGAGGATGGATGTGCTGGAAATGAGATGTTTGAGGACAATGTGTGGTGTAAGGTGGTTTGATCGAGTAAGTAACGTAAGGGTGAGAGAGATGTGTGGAAATAAAAAGAGCGTGGTTGAGAGAGCAGAAGAGGGTGTTTTGAAATGGTTTGGGCACATGGAGAGAATGAGTGAGGAGAGATTGACCAAGAGGATATATGTGTCGGAGGTGGAGGGAACGAGGAGAAGAGGGAGACCAAATTGGAGGTGGAAAGATGGAGTGAAAAAGATTTTGTGTGATCGGGGCCTGAACATGCAGGAGGGTGAAAGGAGGGCAAGAAATAGAGTGAATTGGAGTCATGTGGTATACAGGGGTTGACGTGCTGTCAGTGGATTGAAGCAAGGCATGTGAAGCGTCTGGGGTAAACCATGGAAAGCTGTGTAGGTATGTATATTTGCGTGTGTGGACGTGTGTATGTACATGTGTATGGGGGGGGGGGTTGGGCCATTTCTTTCGTCTGTTTCCTTGCGCTACCTCGCAAACGTGGGAGACAGCGACAAAGTATAAAAAAAAAAAAAAATATATATATATATATATTAGGTACAGTAGGGTTGAGGGTCAAGTCAATTGGGAGGTGAGTTTGAATGGAGAAAAACTGGAGGAAGTGAAGTGTTTTAGATATCTGGGAGTGGATCTGGCAAGGATGGAACCATGGAAGCGGAAGTGGATCATAGGGTGGGGGAGGGGGCGAAAATTCTGGGGGCCTTGAAGAATGTGTGGAAGTCGAGAACATTATCTCGGAAAGCAAAAATGGGTATGTTTGAAGGAATAGTGGTTCCAACAATGTTGTATGGTTGCGAGGCGTGGGCTATGGATAGAGTTGTGCGCAGGAGGATGGATGTGCTGGAAATGAGATGTTTGAGGACAATGTGTGGTGTGAGGTGGTTTGATCGAGTGAGTAACGTAAGGGTAAGAGAGATGTGTGGAAATAAAAAGAGCGTGGTTGAGAGAGCAGAAGAGGGTGTTTTGAAGTGGTTTGGGCACATGGAGAGAATGAGTGAGGAAAGATTGACCAAGAGGATATATGTGTCAGAGGTGGAGGGAACAAGGAGAAGAGGGAGACCAAATTGGAGGTGGAAAGATGGAGTGAAAAAGATTTTGTGTGATCGGGGCCTGAACATGCAGGAGGGTGAAAGGAGGGCAAGGAATAGAGTGAATTGGAGCGATGTGGTATACCGGGGTTGACGTGCTGTCAGTGGATTGAATCAAGGCATGTGAAGCGTCTGGGGTAAACCATGGAAAGCTGTGTAGGTATGTATATTTGCGTGTGTGGACGTATGTATATACATGTGTATGGGGGTGGGTTGGGCCATTTCTTTCGTCTGTTTCCTTGCGCTACCTCGCAAACGCGGGAGACAGCGACAAAGCAAAAAAAAAAAAAATAAAAAATATATATATATATATATATATATATATATATATATATCAAAACCACTTCAAAACACCCTCCTCCGCTCTCTCAACCACGCTCCCCCCATTTCCACACATCTCTCCCACCCCCACGCTACTCACTCGATCAAACCACCTCACACCACACACCGTCCCCAAACATCTCACCTCCAGCACATCCACCCTCCCGCGCACAACCCCATCCACAGCCCACGCCTCGCAACCACACAACACTGCTGGAACCACCATTCCCTCAAACACACCCACTCCCGCTCTCCGAGACAATGTTCTCGACTTCCACACACTCCCCAAGGCCCCCAGAACT
>NC_092288.1:22150587-22153087 GCF_036320965.1 Panulirus ornatus | reverse complement strand
CACTGATGTTCCCATTTGTTCCCTTGTCTTGCGCACTTTATTTACCTCCTTCCAAAACATATTTTTATTCTCCCTAAGAATTAATGATACTCTCTCACCCCAACTCTCATTTGCCCTCTTTTTTGCCTTTTGAACATTTTTCTTGACCTCCTGTCTCTTTATTTTATACATCTCCCAGTCATTTGCATTTTTTCCCTGCAAAAATCGTCCAAATGCCTCTCTCTTCTCTTTCACTAATAATCTTACTTCTTCATGTCACCACTCACTACCCTTTTTAATCTGCCCACCTCCCATGCTTCTCATGCCACAAGCATCTTTTGCACAAGCCATCGTTGCTTACCTAAACACATCCCATTCCTCCCCCACTCCCCTTACGTCCTTTGTTCTCACCTTTTTCCATTCTGTACTCAGTCTCTCCTGGTACTTCCTCACACAAGTCTCCTTTCCAAGCTCACTTACTCTCACCACTCTCTTCACCCCAACATTCTCTCGTCTTTTCTGAAAACCTCTACAAATCTCCACCTTCGGCTCCACAAGATAATGATCAGACATCCCTGCAGTTGCACCTCTTAGCATATTAACATCCAAAAGGCTCTCTTTAGCGCGCTTATCAATTAACACGTAATCTAATAACGCTCTCTGGGCATCTCTCCCTGGGGATAGGGGAGAAAGAATACTTCCTACGCATTCCTCACGTGTAGTAGAAGGCGACTAAAGGGGACGGGAGCGGGGGCTAGAAACCCTCCCCTCCTTGTATCTTAACTTTCTAAACGGTGAAACAGAAGAAGGAGTCACGCGGGGAGTGCTCATCCTCCTCGAAGGCTCAGATTGGGGTGACTAAATGTCTGTGGATGTAACCAAGATGAGGAAAAAAAAAAGGAGAGATAGGTAGTATATTTGAGGAAAGGAAACTGGATGTTTTGGCTCTGAGTGAAACGAAGGTCAAGGGTAAAGGCGAAGAGTGGTTTGGGAATGCCTTGGGAGTAAAGTCAGGGGCTAGTGAGAGGACAAGAGCAAGGGAAGGAGAAGCACTACTCCTGAAACAGGAGTGGTGTTAGTATGTGATAGAGTGTAAGAACGTAAACTCTAGATTGATATGGGTAAAACTGAAAGTGGATGGAGAGAGATGGGTGATTTTTTGTGCATATGCACCTGGGCATGAGAAGAATGATCATGAGAGGCAAGTGTTTTGGGAGCAGCTGAGTGAGTGTGTTAGTAGCTTTGATGAACGAGACCGGGTTATAGTGATGGGTGATTTGAATACAAAGGTGAGTAATGTGGCAGTTGAGGGAATAATTGGTATACATGGGGTGTTCAGTGTTGGAAATGAAAATGGTGAAGAGCTTGTAGATTTACGTGCTGAAAAAGGACTGGTGATTGGGAATACCTGGTTTAAAAAGAGAGATATACATAAGTATACGTATGTAAGTAGGAGAGATGGCCAGAGAGCTTTATTGGATTACGTGTTAATTGACAGGCGCGCGAAAGAGAGACTTTTGGATGTTAATGTGCTGAGAGGTGCAACTGGAGGGATGTCTGTTCATTATCTTGTGGAGGCGAAAGTGAAGATTTGTAGAGGTTTTCAGAAAAGAAGAGAAAATGTTGGGGTGAAGAGAGTGGTGAGAGTAAGTGACTTTGGGAAGGAGACTTGTGTGAGGAAGTACCAGGAGAGACTGAGTACTGAATGGAAAAAGGTGAGAACAAAGGAAGTAAGGGGAGTAGGGTAGGAATGGGATGCATTTAGGGAAGCAGTGATGGCTTGCGCAAAAGATGCTTGTGGCATGAGAAGCGTGGGAAGTAGGCAGATTAGAAAGGGTAGTGAGTGGTGGGATGAAGAAGTAGAATTATTAGTGAAAGAGAAGAGAGAGGCATTTGGACGATTTTTGCAGGGAAATAACGCAAATGAGTGGGAGATGTATAAAAGAAAGAGACAGGAGGACGAGAGAAAGGTGTAAGAGGTGAAAAAGAGGGCAAATGATAGCTGAGGTGAGAGAGTATCATTAAATTTTAGTGAGAATACAAAGATGCTTTGAAAGGAGGTAAATAAATGGGGTAAAAACAAAGGGGGAAAAAATGGAACTTCAGTAAGGGGGCTAATGGGGAGGGGAAAACAATAGGGTGATGTGAGAAGGAGGTGGAGTGAGTTTTTTTGAAGGTTTCTTGGATGTGTTTGATGATAGAGTGGCAGATAAAAGGGTGTTTTGGTCGAGTGGTGTGCAAAGTGGGGGGTTAGGGAAAATGATTTGGTAAACAGAGAATAGGTAGTAAAGCTTTTCGGAATATGAAAGCCGGCAAACAGCAGGTTTGGATGGATTGCAGTAAAAATTTAAATTTAAAAAAGGGGTGACTGTATTGTTGACAGGTTGGTAAGGTTATTTTATGTATGTATGATTCTGGTGAGGTGCCTAGGATTGGCGGAATGCTTGCATATACCATTGTAAAAAAGGCAAAGGGCATAAAGGTGAGTGCTCAAATTAAAGAGGTATAAGTTTGTTGATAT
>NC_092288.1:22144224-22150487 GCF_036320965.1 Panulirus ornatus | reverse complement strand
TTCTGCTAGTTTTTACTGTACAGATGCTTAGGGGAAGTCATTGAAAACTAAGTATTTCTCCTTCCTCGCATCAGAGTTTATAAATGTTTTGTGTTGGTCTTGCCAGGTAATTTTAGTTTGTTTCTTAGTAGGAAGCCCATTTTGATGTAATGGATATCTTTGTTATCAATCAAGTTCCCTATTTGTTGTTTTATCCTTGTTGATTTATAGCCTCCTTGTGTACTGATACCTTAAGTGTCATTTTATGGAATATCACCAGTTATTTTGGAAATAGTATTTGTATTCTTTAGTACCAGCATTTTTAACCATATTAGGGAGTATTTTCTCTTGCAGGTTTGTTAATGTTTAATTTGATATTTGTTTAGTTTCTGAGCATTTTATTAAGTTTAGATCCACAGTAGTCCCTTCGTACTTTACATTGTCAAATCTCCATAAATACATATTCGGTTTTATTAATAAGTTAATAATATACTTTTCGTTTCTGGCGCTGCTTTGTTTCACTTTCTTTTCTTTTTATTCACTTATTCTCCTGCAAGCAATTTTGATTTTCATTATTACGTTTCTGTTGTTTTGTCAGTACTTTTAACTATTAGTTTATATCTTCTTCTTACAATCGTTTTTTAATCAAATTCGATTTTCCATATCCGTGTGACTGCATAAATGCTCACTGTTATAAGTAATATAAGTATGTTCTTTTCCGCTAAATTAATGGCCTACAACAGTACCTGTTTCCGATTTATATCATTGTTGACAGTGTTAAAAACCATTTTTACATATTTGATAAATGACATAATCCACCAAAGGCTTCCATTTGTGCCATTATATATTTTTTCATTTATTTCACCTTACAGGTTGTAGGTTCTTTTATAATATGTTTGGCAGAAATTGGGTTTTGAACAGTACCATGTGTAATGAATACTCTTGAGTTGTAGGACTCAGTTCAGTCTTTTCTTTGTTCGTGTTTATATATGGTTTATGGAACATGGTTGTTTAATGACAATCATTTTCATATGGTGTATGATTGAGGCCCTATTGTCTATAAGACTTTACTTAATAATCTTTGTTCGGTAGCTGATTGCAAGATAAATTAGGAGATGTTTGTGCAATATTATTGTCACGGGCCTCACCAAGCGTTGAAATCACCGCTCTAGTCCGATTAAGCGATGTTAAGCCTGAGTCTGGGGTCTGAGTTGTATCTTGGTATGGGTGCCGCCTTGGGAACACCGGATGCTGTTGGCATTTTGATATATGATTACTTTCTTTTATTCTAGTATGTTTTTCTAACCTTTACTGATACCTTGACCATTTTGTATATTCATTATTTGACTATTATGTTCCTATTATAAGTTTAAATATTTTTGCCTTTCTATGGTTTTTATTTCCTGTTTAAGGCATTTCTTCCCTATTTTACGTTTACATTATTATGATATTAATTCGTTATTTTGAATAATGAATGACACAGTTACTTTTCCATTTGTTGTAGGACACATCTTAATCAGATATGGATGATTTTGAATCTGTTTTCAATTTGCTGTGTCTGAGAACTTCCTTGATCCATCTTTCTCTTTTTGTGATTATGATTATTTGTTTTCATTGGTTATTCTGCTGTTTGCTGTATCAGATGCCTTTAGGAAGTCAAGAAACCAAGTTATTTTCCTCTCGCATCAGTGTTTTCATGATTAGGTTTTTGTGATGGATTGCAGCTGTCATTTGAGTTTGTTTGCTTTGTAGGAAACCATTTTGTTTGGTAATGGATATATTTGTTATCATTCATGTTCACTATTGGGTTGTTTTACACTTGTTGATTTATGGCCAACCTTTTGTCTTATAACTAAGTTTCATTTCATGAATTTTCCACAGTATAGTTTGGAAAAGTTATTTGTAGCTTTACTACTGCATCTGTATACCATATATCGAGAATTTTTCCTCATTACAGTTGTTCTTATGTTTTTAACAGTTATTTCGCCTTAGTTTGTAAGCTATTGTATTAAGGTAAGATCCACTGACAGTCATCTTCGTACTTTAGATTTTCAAATACTCAGATATGATATTTGTTTTATCAAAAAATTATAAGTACACTTTTCAATTCTGGGACGCTGCTTTGTATCCATTTCTTATCTTTTATTCCCTCTTTTCCTGCAAGTCATTTTCTTTTTCATTTTCAGGTTTCTTATTTTTTTCTTTTGTACTTTTACCTCTTAATTTTCTATCTTCTTTTTACAATCGTTTTTAGACAAATTTGTTTTCCATATCTGTGTTTCGGCATAAATGCTACATTTTTAAGTTATATATGTCTTTCTTTTTCTAAATGAATGGCCTACAAAGAACTGGCTTGATTTATAACAATAGAGTTTAATCGTTAAAAACCATTTTTACTTATTTGGGAAATGCCTAAAATCCACTAGGGGGCTTCCAATTAGTGTAATATGTATGTTTTCATTCATTTAATCCTTAAAGGGTGTCAGCTAGTTTATAGTATGATTGGAAGTTATTGGTTTTTTGAAACTTCACGGACTGTGATGAATACCTCATGGGTTGTAAGACTAAGATCAGTATTTCATTGTTGCTGTTCATATATGGTTTACTGGAACATGGTTGTATAATGACATACATTTCATATGATGTATTGATTGAAGCAACTCTTATTGTCAATAGATTTTACTTAATAATCTTTCTGTTACAGTTAGATGATTGCAAGTTAAATAGAGGTGATGTTTGTGCATTTTTATCGCCAAACGCCACACACGTTTAAAACACCGCTTCTCGTTCCGATAGCAAGTTAAGCAGCGTTGGGTTGGGTTGTACTTAGTTTGGGTGACCTCCATGGGAACAAAGATGCTGTTGCATTTTGATATGTATTACCCTTCTTTTCATTGTCGTATGTTCTTATAGATTACTGATACCTTCAACTTTGTATATTATATTTGACTGATGATTTCCTTTTTAGTTTAAATATTTTGCCTTTTCTATGTTTTATTTCCCGTTTAAGGCTTTTTCCCTATTTCACGTCTACATTTTATATGATATTAAATATCGTTATTTTGATATAATGATAAATTAAGTACTTTTCCATTTGATGCAAGACACATCTTAATCTGATATGGTTGATTTGTGTTTTGAATCTATTTTCAATTAATGTGTCTTAGAACTTCCTGGATCCCTTCACATTTGAATATGAATATTTGTTTTCATTGGAAATCATTGAAATTCTGCATTTACTGTACCAGATCCCATAGGGAAGTCATTGAAAAACTAAGTTTTCTCCTTCACGCATCAGAGTTTCATACATGGTTTGTGATGGATTGCCAGAACATTTTAGTTTTGTGTCTTAGTAGGAAGCCATTTTGATGGTAATGGATATCATTGGATATCAATCAATTTCCAATTGTTAGTTTTATTCCTTGTTGATTTATACCCACCCTTGTGTACTGATACTAAGTGTCATTTTATAATATCCACAGAACAGTTTGTGAAATAGTATTTGTATCTTTAGTACAGCATTTTTACCCAAATCACGGAATAATTCCTTCAAATGCAGGTGTGTTAATGTTTTAATAATAATATATGTTTAGTTTCTGAGCATTTTATTAATGTAAGAACCACAGATAGTACCTTCGTACTTTACATTGTCAAATCTCATGTAATAACAAATTCGGTTTAATTAATAAATAATAAATATACTTTCGTTCTGGACGCAGCTTTGTATCACTATCTATCTATTATTCATCTTCCCTGCAACCATATTGATTTTCATTATCTACGTTCTTTGTTTTGTTCAGAATACTTTTACCTATTAATGTTTATATCTTCTCATACAATCGTTTTTAAATCAATTCGATAACCATAACCAGTGTTACTGCATAAATGCTACAGTTATAAGTAATAATAAGTATTTCTTTTATTTCTCTAATTAATGGCCTACAAAGACTTTTATCCGATAATAACATAGTTTTGACAAGTTAAAAAAACCATTATTTTTACATATTTTGAAAATGCTCATAATACACCAACAGGCTTACCAATAGTGCCATATATATATTTTCATTTATTTCTCACCTTTAAAGGTTGTAGGTTCTTTTATAATATAAATTGGCAGAAATTGGTTTTATGAACATTACCATGTGTAATGAGAATACCTCATGAGTTTTAGGACTCAGGATCAGTCTTTCATTTGTCGAGGTTTATATATGGTTTAACTGGAACATGTTTGCAAAATGACAAACATTTTTCATATGGAGTATTGATTAGGCAACTCTCATAGTCAATAAAACTTTACTAAATATGCTTTGTTACGGTAAGACTGATTTGCAAGATAAATATGAGATGTTTGTGCAATATTATTAGTCAACGGCCACACCACGTTGAAAACCACCGCTTCTCGTCCGAATCATCGAAGTTAAGCAGCGTTGGGTCTGGTTGATACTTGATGGGTGACCGCCTGGGAACACCAGTGCCTGTTGGCATTATGACATATGCATTACCTTACTTTTCATTCAAGTATTTTTTATAGATACTGATTACCTTTACATTTGAAAATCAATATTTGACTGCTTAAATTTTGCCTATTATAAGTTTAAATATTTTGCCTATCTAGTTTATTTACCTGTTTAATGGCTTTTCTTCCCTATTTTACGTTACATGATAATATGGGATATTAAATATCGTTATTTTGGAATAATGATGACACAAGTATTTTATCCATTTGATGAAGGACACATCTTAATCAGATATGGATGAATTTGAATCGTTTTCAATTATCTGTGTCGAGAACTTCCTTGATCCATCTTTCACATATTGATATGATTATTTTGTTTTCATAGGAATACTGCAGTTCGCTTGTATCAGATGCCTTTAGGAAGTCAAGGAAAAACCATAGTATTTCCTTACCCTCGCATCATAGTTTCATGAAAGGTTTTGTGATGGATTGCAGTTCATTTTAGTTGTTTGGCTTTGTAGGAAACCATTTATAGAATGAAATGGATATCTTTGTTATCAATCAAGTTTCCCAAGGGTAGTTTTTTTACACTTTTGAATTATGCCAACCTTATGTACTTATAACATATTGTACATATCATGAATATCCACAGTATAGTTTTTGGAAACAATATTTTGTAGCTTTACTACAGCATTTATACCATAAATACGAGAATATATTCCACATACAGTGTCTTAATGTTTAACAGTAATTTACGCTAGTTTGTAAGCATTTTATAAATGTAAGATCCACGACCGTTCTTCGTACTTAGATTTTCAAATCTCAGATTTGATTTATTGTTATCAATAAATTATAAAGTATAAACTTTTCAATTCTGAACGGTGCTTTGTATCAATTCTATCTTTTATTCCCTCTTTTTACCTGCAAGTCATTTTCTTTCATTTTCACGTTTCTTTTACTTTTTCTTTTGTACTTTTAAACCTCTTATGTTTCTATCATTCTTTTTACAATCGTTTTTAAACAATGTGTTTTTCCATATCCTGTGTTTTCTGCAGTAAACGCTACATTTTTAAGATAATAAAATATTTCTTTTTCTAACTTAAATGGCCTACAAAGACCTGGCTCTGATTTATACAAAGAGTATACATGTATAAAACCAATTTTATACACCATATTTGGGAAATGCCATAATCCACTAGGGGCTTCCAATAGTGTCATATGTATGTTTTCATTCAATTTCCACCTAAAGGTTGAAAGGTATTTATAGTATGAATTGGCAGTAAGTAGGTTTTGAACACACACCGACTGAGATAATACCTCATGAGTTGTAAGACACAGATCATCTTTCATTGTGTTTGTGTTCATATATGGTTTTTACTGGAACATGGTTGTAGTACTGACATACATTTTCCCATAAGATGTATTGATGAAGCAACTCTTATTGTCCAATGAAATTTACTTAATAACATACTGTTACAGTAAGCTGATTGCAAGATAAATAGGAGATGTTTGTGCAATTTTATCGCCAACGGCCACACCACGTTGAAAACACCGCTTCTCGCCGATCACGAAGTTAAGCAGCGTTGGGTCTTGTTTAGTTAAACTTAGATGGGTGTCCCTCCTGGGAACACAAGATGGCTTTTGGCATTTTGATATATAATTACCTTCTTTTCATTGTCGTAAGTTACTTATAGAAAACTGATAACCATTCACCATTTGATATATTATATTTGACAGATTGATTTTCCCTCTATTTAGTATTAAATAAATTATTTTGCCTATCTATGTTTTATTTCCCGTTTAAGGCTTTCTTCCCTATTTTACGTCT
>NC_092288.1:22030626-22144124 GCF_036320965.1 Panulirus ornatus | reverse complement strand
CCGGCTTTCATCTTTCGCAAAGCTTTTACTTCCTCTTCTCTGTTACCAATTAATTTACCCTAACCCTCTCACTTTGCACACCAATTTGTGAAGTAAATATATCAGAAAACACTAAGTTTGAAACTTTCCTTGAAGTACTCATCATAATCTCAAAATGGATTTATATATATCATACCTTAACCATTTGATGCTTTTTAGGGTATGGACATCATGGAACGCGTTCGAATACGGCACATAAATTCAGAACTAGGTCGTCATTTGTATGCAATATTGAGAGGGGAGCCCTATGAGTCATCAACCACTCTTGAAGACTACACATCAAACCTGCCATCTGGTGTTATAGTCTTTCAGCATTTGCGGGCCAAAGTCTACAGGATACTACAGAAGTCTGTTAAAGGTAAAATGTATTGTGAAGACTGAAGGTTCCAAATTCAGTTTCATATGATAGCATATGATTTGTTATATTTTGACCATCATTGTTAATAGCCTTTGAAAGTTATTGTTGTTATCTTCCAATTTTGTATATTCATTTCTTCTGTTCTGTGCAAATTTTGTTTCCTTTTTGTAAGATTCATTACCCATGTCTTGTATTACTTGCCACCAGCATGTAAATTTTTTAAGAGCCCCATGTGTTTTGTTTTTAGTAAAGACATTTTGATTTGGCATGCTGGAGGAAGAGTCCCTAGTCATTATCTTTTTTTATCATTAATTTTTAGTACATTTTCCTTTTTTGTCAAAATATTTTGAAATGTTTCCTTCCTAGTGTTGCAAGTTTTTAATATATTTTTCTTTATTAACATTGACATCAAGGTCAGAGAAGTAAGTGTATGGTAGAGAAATCAGAGACTGGGCTGATAATTTCAATCCTGTACACCCAATCCTTGTTTTATACAGGATTACTACATACAATTTCACATGTGTATTGGGAGGGTTTGTGATGGCTGCATTGTGAGCCAGCATTTCAGTGGTTGTCAAGTTGCACTCCTCTAGCCCAGTTAGCAGTCTTTTCTTTCTGCCTTACCCACACATAGACTGTGGACTGCTAGCATTCTGTCCACAGGCATACAATATTTCCTTGTCACACATAACACATGACAGCACTTAACTCGCACAGCTCATTCTTCATAACTAGATTTTCCTGCAGTGATAAGTATGCACGAGGCCAGCCTTTTGGCAAAATTATAGGAGTAGTAGATGGATGTAGTAGGTAGGAACATTAGACAGGAACATTAGGTAGAACCAGTAGGTAAGAACATTAGGTGGGAGTGCTAGGTATAATTGGTAGAGTGAAACATTTGGCAGGAACATTAGATAGACACATTAGATAGAGGTTGTTGGTAGGAACTTTAGGAATGAACCTTTGAAACACTGTGCTAGAGTTGCCTTCTAACAGTGGCCTGCTAAAAGTGAGCCACTAGAGTTAGCCAGTTATGAAGACTGTTTTGCCCTGGTCATCCCCTTGAGGGGGGTTCCTGAAGGGAATGACATCGGAGATATAAATAGAATGATATTAATATAGTTGATAGAATAGTAATAGAGTAATAGAGTGGCAGATATAGGGTGTTTTGGTCGAGGTGGTGTGCAAAGTGAGAGGGTTAGGGAAAATGATTTGGTAAACAGAGAAGAGGTAGTAAAAGCTTTGTGGAAGATGAAAGCCGGCAAGGCAGCAGGTTTGGATGGTATTGCAGTGGAATTTATTAAAAAAGGGGGTGACTGTATTGTTGACTGGTTGGTAAGGTTATTTAATGTATGTATGACTCACGGTGAGGTGCCTGAGGATTGGCGGAATGTGTGCATAGTGTCATTGTACAAAGGCAAAGGGGATAAGAGTGAGTGCTCAAATTACAGAGGTATAAGTTTGTTGAGTATTCCTGGTAAATTATATGGGAGGGTATTGATTGAGAGGGTGAAGGCATGTACAGAGCATCAGATTGGGGAAGAGCAGTGTGGTTTCAGAAGTGGTAGAGGATGTGTGGATCAGGTGTTTGCTTTGAAGAATGTATGTGAGAAATACTTAGAAAAGCAAATGGATTTGTATGTAGCATTTATGGATCTGGAGAAGGCATATGATAGAGTTGATAGAGATGCTCTGTGGAAGGTATTAAGAATATATGGTGTGGGAGGCAAGTTGTTAGAAGCAGTGAAAAGTTTTTTATCGAGGATGTAAGGCATGTGTACGCGTAGGAAGAGAGGAAAGTGATTGGTTCTCAGTGAATGTAGGTTTGCGGCAGGGGTGTGTGATGTCTCCATGGTTGTTTAATTTGTTTATGGATGGGTTTGTTAGGGAGGTGAATGCAAGAGTTTTGGAAAGAGGGGCAAGTATGAAGTCTGTTGGGGATGAGAGAGCTTGGGAAGTGAGTCAGTTGTTGTTCGCTGATGATACAGCGCTGGTGGCTGATTCATGTGAGAAACTGCAGAAGCTGGTGACTGAGTTTGGTAAAGTGTGTGAAAGAAGAAAGTTAAGAGTAAATGTGAATAAGAGCAAGGTTATTAGGTACAGTAGGGTTGAGGGTCAAGTCAATTGGGAGGTGAGTTTGAATGGAGAAAAACTGGAGGAAGTGAAGTGTTTTAGATATCTGGGAGTGGATCTGGCAGCGGATGGAACCATGGAAGCGGAAGTGGATCATAGGGTGGGGGAGGGGGCGAAAATTCTGGGAGCCTTGAAGAATGTGTGGAAGTCGAGAACATTATCTCGGAAAGCAAAAATGGGTATGTTTGAAGAAATAGTGGTTCCAACAATGTTGTATGGTTGCGAGGCGTGGGCTATGGATAGAGTTGTGCGCAGGAGGATGGATGTGCTGGAAATGAGATGTTTGAGGACAGTGTGTGGTGTGAGGTGGTTTGATCGAGTAAGTAACGTAAGGGTAAGAGAGATGTGTGGAAATAAAAAGAGCGTGGTTGAGAGAGCAGAAGAGGGTGTTTTGAAATGGTTTGGTCACATGGAGAGAATGAGTGAGGAAAGATTGACCAAGAGGATATATGTGTCGGAGGTGGAGGGAACGAGGAGAAGAGGGAGACCAAATTGGAGGTGGAAAGATGGAGTGAAAAAGATTTTGTGTGATCGGGGCCTGAACATGCAGGAGGGTGAAAGGAGGGCAAGGAATAGAGTGAATTGGAGCGATGTGGTATACCGGGGTTGACGTGCTGTCAGTGGATTGAATCGGGGCATGTGAAGCGTCTGGGGTAAACCATGGAAAGCTGTGTAGGTATGTATATTTGCGTGTGTGGACGTATGTATATACATGTGTATGGGGGTGGGTTGGGCCATTTCTTTCGTCTGTTTCCTTGCGCTACCTCGCAAACGCGGGAGACAGCGACAAAGCAAAAAAAAAAAAAAAAAAGAATAGTAGTATTGATTGTAGAGTAAATGAACCAAGGAAGAACTACAAATTGATTCTTATATGAGGTATGACTGTATGAGAAAGAATGAATTATAGAAATATACCTAAGTGTTAGCTTGAAACTTAACTGGTAAAAAAGATTTGATTGATAGAATAGAACAAGGAAGCTTGATGGTTTGTTTGAAACTTAGTAAATAAAGGATTTTCAATTTAGAAAAACAACAATGGAACAAAATTGTTAGTCAATAGTAAGATGGAATTTCATTCAGTATCATATATAAAATGACATGATCAAAAGTAATAGGCATCTACTAATAATCTTATTTACCATCAGTCAGCTGTGTGAGAGCATATTCAGACAAATTTCTATTTATGAAATGGTTACACTTTATGGGACAGGAATTTTCATTCATTTGAATGAATGGAACACTAGATCATTGACTAGTGTGTACAAAGTATTTATACTGACTTACATGAGATTTCAAGTCTTCACCTGTTTGACAGGGTGAAGGCATGAACGTAGCATCAGACTGGGGAGGAGCAGTGTGGTTTCAAAATTGGTAGAGGATGTGTGGATCAGGTGTTTGCTTTAAAGAATATGTGTGACAAATACTTAGAAAAACAGATGGATTTGTAAGTGGCATTTATGAATATGCTTTGTGGAATGTATTAAAAATACATGGTGTGGGAGGTAAGCTGCTAGAAGCAGTGAGAAGTTTTTATCAGGGGTGAAAGGCATTTGTACAAGTAGGAAGAGCGGAGAATGATTGGTTCTCAGTGAAAGTCGGTCTTTGGCAAGGATGTGTGATGTCAAAATGATTGTTTAATTTGTTTATGGATGGGGTCATAAGGGAAGGAAATGCAAGAGTTTGGGAGAGAGGGGTGTGTATGCATGCAGTCTGTTGGAAATGAGACACCACTGATGGATGATTAGAGTGAGAAACTGCAGAAGTTGATGACTGAGTTTGGAAGAGTGTGTGAAAGGAGAAAGTTGAGATTAGATGTGAATAAAAGCAAGGTTATTAGGTTCAGCAGGGTTGAGGGACAAGTTAGTTGGGAATAGCAGTGTGAATGTGTCAGCAGTTCTGGTGCATGAGACTGGGTATTAGTGATGAGCAATTTGAATATGAAAATGAGTTAATGGTATAACTGGTGTGCATGGGGTATTCAGTGCTGTGAATGGAAATGGTGAAAAGCTTGCGGATTTGTGCGGTGAAAAAAGACTGATGATTGGGAATATCTGGTTTGAAAAGAGATATACACAAGTATATATATGTGAGTAGGGGAGATGGTTAAAGGCCATTGTTAGATTACGTATTAATTGATAGATGTGTAAAAAAGAGACTTTTGTATGTAAATGTGCTGAGAGGGACAGCTAGTGGGATGTCTGATCCCTGTCTTGTGGAGGCGTAGGTGAAGATTTGTAGAGTTATTCAAAAAGGTGGAGAGTATGTAGGGGAGAAGAAAGTGATGAGAGTAAGTGAGCTTGAAAAGGAGACTGCATGAAGAAATACTAGGAGAGATTTAATGCAGAATAGCAAAAAGTGAGAGCAAATGAAGTGAGAGGATTGGGTGAGGAATGGGATGTATTTAAGGAAGCAGTGATGGCATGTGTGAGAGATGATTGTGGCCTGAGGAAGGTGGGAGGTGTGCAGATTAGAAATGGTGGTGTGTTGGGATGAAGTAGGATTGGTAGTGGAAAAGAAAAGAGAGGCATTTGGACAATACTTACAAAGAAGGAGTGCAAACGGCTGGGAGATGTATAAGAGAAAGCAGCAGGTCAAGAAGAAGGTGCAAGGGTTGAAAAAGAGGGCAAGTGAGAGTTGGGGTGAAAGAGTATCATTAAACTTTAGGGAGAATAACAAGATGTCTTGGAAGAGGTAAATAATGTGCAAAAGAGAAGAGAACAAATAGGAACATCAGTTAAGGGGGCAAGGAAGGAATTCATAATAGGTAATGATGGAGTGAGGAGGAGATAGAGTATTTTGAAGGATTGTTGAATGTGTTTGATAATGAATATAGTGGCAGATGTAGGGTGTTTTAGAGTAAGTGAGCTTGGGAAGGAGACTTGCTCGAAGAAATTCCAGGAGAGATTGAGTGTAGAATGATATAAGGTGAGAGCAAATTAAGTGAGGGGAGTGGATGAGGAATGGAAGGTATTTGGGGAAGCAGTGATGGCATGTTCAAGAGATGGATGTAGGATGCAAAAAGTGGGTGGTAGGCAGATTGAAAAAGGTAGTGAATGGTGGGATGAAGTAAAGTTGCTAGTGAAAGAGAAAAGAGAGGCACTTTGGTGGTTCTTACAAGGAAGGAGTGCAAATGATTGGGTGTACAAGAAAAAGCAACAGAAGGTCAAGAGGAAGATGCAGGGATTGAAAAAGAAGGCAAATGAGAGTTGGGGTTGGAGATTATCATTAAACTTTGGGGAGAATAAAAAGATGTTTTGGACAGAGGTAAATAATGTGCAACAAAACGAGAACAAATGGGAACATCGGTGAAGGGAGCAACAGTTAGTGATGAAGTGAGGAGGAAGAGTGAGTATTTTGAACGATTATTAAATGCATTTGATGATTGAGTGGCAGATGTAGGGTGTTTAGGTTGGGGTGGTATGCAAAGTGAGAGAGTCAGGGAGAGTGGTTTGGTGAAAAGAGAAGAGGTTATGAAAGCCTTGTGGAACATGAAATCTGGCAAGGTGGTGGGTTTGGATGGTATTGTAGTTGAATGTATTAAGAAAAGGGGTGACCGTAATGTTAATTGGTTGGTAAAGATATTCAGTGTATGTATGGATTATGGTGAAGTGCCAGAGGATTGGAGGTATGCATGTGTAGTTCCATTGTATAAAGGCAAAGAGGATAAAGGTGAGTGTTCAAACTACAGAGGCATAAGTTTGTTGAGTATTCTTGGAAAATTATATGGGATGGTATTGACTGAGAGGGTGAAGGCATGAATAGCATCAGATTGAGGAGGAACAGTGTGGTTTCAGAATTGGTAGAGGATGTTTGGATCAGGTATTTACTTTGAAGAATTTGTGTGAGAAATACTTAGAAAAAAGATGGATTTGTATGTGGCATTTACGGGTCTGGAGAAGGCATATGATAGGGTTGATAGAGATGCTTTGTGGAAGGTTTTAAGAGTATATGGTGTAGGAGGTAAGTGAAAAGTTCTTATCAGGGGTGTAAGGTGTATATATGGGTAGGAAGAGAGGAGCATAATTAGCTCCCAGTGAAGGTTGGTATGTGGCAAGGTTGTTATGTCACCATGGTTTTTTTTAATTTGTCTATGGATGGGGTCATAAGGGAGGGAAATTCAAGAGTTTTGGAGAGAGGGGTAAGTATGCAGTTTGTTGGAGATGAGAGGGCCTGGGAAGTGAGTTAGCTGTTGTTTGTTGATGGTACAACACTAGTGGCTGATTGGATTGAGAAACTGCATAAGTTGGTGACTGAATTTAAAAGTGTGTGAAGGGAGATAGTTGAGAGTAGATATCTAATGAAAGTAAGGTTATTAGATTCTGCAAGATTGAGGGACAAGTTAGTTGGGATGTAAGTTTGAGTGGAGAAAAACTGGGGAAGTGAAGTGTTTTAGATATTTGGGAGTGGACTTGGCAGCAATTGGAACCTTGGAAGTGGAAGTGAGTTATAGGTTGGGTGAGGGAGCAAAGGTTCTGTGAGCAATGAGGAATGCGTGGAAATAGAGAACATTATTTAGGAGAGCAAAAATGGGTATATTTGAAGGAATAGTAGTTCCAACAATAGTATATGATTGCAAGGCATGGGCTATAGATATGGTTTTACAGAGGAGGGTGGATGTCTTGGAAATTAAATATTTGAAGACAGTATGCGGTGTGAAGTGGTTTGATCAAGTAAGTAATGAAAGGGTAAGAGAGATGTGTGATAATAAAAAGTGTGGTTGAAAGAGCAGAAGAGGGTGTGTAGAAATAGAGATCATCATCTAGGAGATCAAAAACAAGTATGTTTGAAGGAATAGTAGTTCCAATAATATTAAATGGTTGAAAGACATGGGCCATAGATAGGGTAGGGCAGAGGAAGGTGGATATGGTTGAAATGAAATGTTTGAGGACAATATGTGGTGTGAGGCACTAAAGGCTAGAAAGCAGCACTGGAGTTCTCCAGTTATGGAGTCTCTTTTGCCATGACCACCCCTTTCAAGGATTTCCCAAAGGGAACAGGCATCAGAGTTATAGATACTGTACACTTTAGGATCAGACACACTCCTGCTTCACACCATATTTCTCTCCCTGGGGACAGGGGAGAAAGAACACTTCCCACATATTCCTCACGTGTCGTAGAAGGCGACTAAAGGAGCCGGGAGTGGGGGGCTAGAAACCCTCCCCTCCTTGTATTTTAACTTTCTAAACGGGAAAATAGAAGGAGTCATGCGGGGAGTGCTCATCCTCCTCGAAGGCTCAGATTGGGGGGTCTAAATGTGTGTGGATGTAACCAACATGAGAAAAAAGGAGAGATAGGTAGTATGTTTGAGGAAAGAAACCTGGATGTTCTGGCTCTGAGTGAAACGAAGCTCAAGGGTAAAGGGGAAGAGTGGTTTGGGAATGTCTTGGGAGTAAAGTCAGGGGTTTGTGAGAGGACAAGAGCAAGGAAAGGAGTAGCACTACTCCTGAAACATGAGTGGTGGGAGTATGTGATAGAGTGTAAGAAAGTAAACTCTAGATCGATATGGGTAAAGCTGAAAGTGGATGGAGAGAGATGGGTGATTATTGGTGCATATGCACCTGGGCATGAGAAGAAAGATCATGAGAGGCAAGTATTTTGGGAACAGTTAAGTGAGTGTGTTAGTAGTTTTGATGCATAGGACCGGGTTATAGTGATGGGTGATTTGAATGCAAAGGTGAGTAATGTGGCAGTTGAGGGAATAATGGGTGTACATGGGGTGTTCAGCGTTGTAAATGGAAATGGTAAAGAGCTTGTAGATTTATGTGCTGAAAAAGGACTGGTGATTGGGAATACCTGGTTTAAAAAGAGGGATATAAATAAGTATACGTATGTAAGTAGGAGAGATGGCCAGAGAGCGTTATTGGATAACGTGTTAATTGATAGGCGCGCGAAAGAGAGACTTTTGGATGTTAATGTGCTGAGAGTTGCAACTGGAGGGATGTCTGATCATTATCTTGTGGAGGTGAAGGTGAAGATTTGTAGAGGTTTTCAAAAGAGAAGAGAGAATGTTTGGGTGAAGAGAGTGGTGAGAGTAAGTGAGCTTGGGAAGGAGACTTGTGTGAGGAAGTACCAAGAGAGACTGAGTACAGAATGGAGAAAGGTGAGAACAAAGGACGTGAGGGGAGTGGGGGAGGAATGGGATGTATTTAGGGAAGCAGTGATGACTTGTGCAAAAGATGCTTGTGGCATGAGAAGCATGGGAGGTGGGCAGACTGGAAAGGGTAGTGAGTGGTGGGATGAAGTGAGATTATTAGTGAAAGAGAAGAGAGAGGCATTTGGATGATTTTTGCAGGGAAATAATGCAAATGACTGGGAGATGTATAAAAGAATTAGGCAGGAGGTCAAGAGAAAGGTGCAAGAGGCAAAAAAGAGGGCAAATGAGAGTTGGGGTGAGAGAGTATCATTAAATCTTATGGAGAATAAAATGATGTTTCGGAAGGAGGTAAATAAAGTGCGTAAGACAAGGGAACAAATGGGAACATCGGTGAAGGGGTCTAATTGGGAGGTGATAACAAGTAGTGGTGATATGAGAAGGAGATGGAGTGAGTATTTTGAAGGTTTCTTGAATATGTTTGATGATAGAGTGGCAGATATAGAGTGTTTTGGTCGAGATGGTGTGCAAAGTGAGAGGGCTAGGGAGAATGATTTGGTAAACAGAGAAGAGGTAGTAAAAGCTTTGCAGAAGATGAAAGCCAGCAAGGCAGCGGGTTTGGATGGTATTGCAGTGGAATTTATTAAAAAAGGGGGTGACTGTATTGTTGACTGGTTAGTAAGGTTATTTAATAGTATGTCTGACTCATGATGAGGTGCCTGAGGATTGGCGAAATGCTTGCAATAGTGCCATTGTACAAAGGCAAAGGGGATAAGAGTGAGTGCTCAAATTACAGAGGTATAAGTTTGTTGAGTATTCCTGGGAAATTATATGGGAGGGTATTGTTTGAGAAGGTGAAGGCATGTACAGAGCATCAGACTGGGGAAGAGCAGTGTGGTTTCAGAAGTGGTAGAGGATGTGTGGATCAGGTGTTTGCTTTAAAAAATGAATGTGAGAAATACTTAGAAAAGCAAATGGATTTGTATGTAGCATTTATGGATCTGGAGAAGGCATATGATAGAGTTGATAGAGATGCTATGTGGAAGGTATTAAGAATATATGGTGTGGGAGGTAAGTTGTTAGAAGCAGTGAAAAGTTTTTATC
The DNA here is from genome assembly GCF_036320965.1 of Panulirus ornatus. NCBI lineage: Eukaryota > Metazoa > Arthropoda > Malacostraca > Decapoda > Palinuridae > Panulirus > Panulirus ornatus. The sequence goes on along the minus strand of NC_092288.1, from coordinate 22,134,399 downwards.
GAGGATGTAAGGCATGTGTACGAGTAGGAAGAGAGGAAAGTGATTGGTTCTCAGTGAATGTCGGTATGCGGCAGGGGTGTGTGATGTCTCCATGGTTGTTTAATTTGTTTATGGATGGGGTTGTTAGGGAGGTAAATGGAAGAGTTTTGGAAAGAGGGGCAAGTATGCAGTCTGTTGTGGACGAGAGAGCTTGGGAAGTGAGTCAGTTGTTGTTCGCTGATGATACAGTGTTTACGGCAGATTCGTGTGAGAAACTGTAGAAGCTGGTGACTTGAGTTTGGTAAAGTGTGTGAAAGAAGAAAGCTGAGAGTAAATATGAATAAGAGCAAGGTTATTAGGTACAGTAGGGTTGAGGGACAAGCAAATTGGGAGGTAACAGTGGAGAAAAACTGGAGGAAGTGAAGTGTTTTAGATATCTTGGAGTAGATATGGCAGCAGATGGAACCATGGAAAAGGGGGTGAATCATAGGGTGGGGGAGGGGGCGAAATTTCTGGGAGTGTTGAAAAATGTGTGGAAGTCCAGAATGTTATCTTGGAAAGCAAAAATGGTTATGTTTGAAGGAATAGTGGTTCCATCAATGTTATAAGGTTGTGAGGCGTGGGCTATAGATAGAGTTGTGCGGATGAGGGTGGATGTGCTGGAAATGAGATGTTTGAGGAAAATATGTGGTGTGAGGTGGTTTGATGGAGTAAGTAATGAAAGGGTAAGAGAGATGTGTGGTAGTAAAAAGAGTGTGGTTGAGAGAGCAGGGTGTTTTGAAATGGTTTGGTCGCATGAAGAGAATGAGTGAGGAAAGATTGACAAAGACAGTATGTGTGTCAGAGGTGGAGGGAACGAGGAGAAGTGGGAGACCAAATTGGAGGTGGAAAGATGGAGTGAAAAAGATTTTGAGTGATCGGGGCCTGAACATGCAGGAGGGTGAAAGGCGTGCAAGGAATAGAGTGAATTGGAACGATGTGGTATACTGGGGTCGATGTTCTGTTAGTGGATTGAACCAGGGCATGTGAAGCGTCTGGGGTAAACCATGGGAAGTTTTGTGGGGTCTGGATGTTCAAAGGGAGCTGTAGTTTTGGTGCATTATACCTGACAGCTAGAGACTGAGTGTGAATGAATGTGGCCTTTGTTGTCTTTTCCTAGTGCTACCTTGTGCACATGCACGGGGAGGGGATTTTCATTTCATGTGTGGGGGGTGGCAACGGGAATAAATAAGGGCAGGCAGTATATATATACATATATTTATTTATTTATTTTGCTTTGTCACTGTCTCCCGCGCCTGCAGGGTAGCGCAAGGAAACAGACAAAAGAAATGGCCCAACCCACCCCCACACACGTGCACACACACACACGTCCACACACGCAAACATACATACCCAGACATCCCAACGTACACACATATATACACACATATACACACATGCACACAATTCACACTGTCTTCCCCTACTCACCCCCATCGCCACCCTGCCACACACGGTATAACATACCCCTCCCCCCTCATGTGCGCGAGGCAGCGCCAGGAAAAGACAACAAAGGCCCCATTCACTCACACTCATTCTCTAGCTGTCATGCAATAATGCCCGAAACCACAGCTCCCTTTCCACATCCAGGCCCCACAGAACTTTCCATGGTTTACCCCAGATGCTTCACATGCCCTGATTCAATCCATTGACAGCATGTCGACCCCGGTATACCACATCGATCCAATTCACTCTATTCCTTGCCCGCCTTTCACCCTCCTGCATGTTCAGGCCCCAATCACTCAAAATCTTTTTCACTCCATCTTTCCACCTCCAGTTTGGTCTCCCACTTCTCCTCGTTCCCTCCACCTCTGACACACATACTGTCTTTGTCAATCTTTCCTCACTCATTCTCTCCATGTGCCCAAACCATTTCAAAACACCCTCTTCTGCTCTCTCAACCACGCTCTTTTTATTTCCACACATCTCTCTTACCCTTACATTACTTACTTGATCAAACCACCTCACACCACATATTGTCCTCAAACATCTCATTTCCAGCACATCCCCCTCCTGCGCACAACTCTATCCATAGCCCACGCCTCGCAACCATACAACATTGTTGGAACCACTATTCCTTCAAACATAGCCAGTTTTGCTTTCTGAGATAATGTTCTCGACTTCCACACATTCTTCAACGCTCCCAGAATTTTCGCCCCCTCCCCCACCCTATGATTCACTTCCGCTTCCATGGTTCCATCCGCTGCCAGATCCACTCCCAGATATATAAAACTCTTTACTTCCTCTAGTTTTTCTCCATTCAAACTTACCTCCCAATTGACTTGACCCTCAACCCTACTGTACCTAATAACCTTGCTCTTATTCACATTTACTCTTAACTTTCTTCTTTCACACACTTTACCAAACTCAGTCACCAGCTTCTGCAGTTTCTCACATGAATCAGCCACCAGCGCTGTATCATCAGCGAACAACAACCGACTCACTTCCCAAGCTCTCTCATCCCCAACAGACTGCATACTTGCCCCTCTTTCCAAAACTCTTGCATTCACCTCCCTAACAACCCCATCCATAAACAAATTAAAGAACCATGAAGACATCACACACCCTTGCTGCAAACCTACATTCACTGAGAAGCAATGACTTTCCTCTCTTCCTACACGTACACATGCCTTACATCCTCAATAAAAACTTTTCACTGCTTCTAACAACTTGCCTCCCACACCATATATTCTTAATACCTTCCACAGAGCATCTCTACCAACTCTGTCATATGCCTTCTCCAGATCCATAAATGCTACATACAAATCCATTTGCTTTTCTAAGTATTTCTCACATACATTCTTCAAAGCAAACACCTGATCCACACATCCTCTACCACTTTTGAAACCACACTGCTCGTCCCCAGTCTGATGCTCTGTACATGCCTTCACCCTCTCAATCAATACCCTCCAATATAATTTACCAGGAATGCTCAACAAACTTATACCTCTGTAATTTGAGCACTCACTCTTATCCCCTTTGCCTTTGTACAATGGCACTATGCAAGCATTTCCCCAATCCTCAGGCACCTCACCATGAATCATACATACATTAAATAACCTTACCAACCAGTCAACAATACAGTCACCCCATTTTTTAATAAATTCCACTGCAATACCATCCAAACCTGCTGCCTTGCCGGCTTTCATCTTCTGCAAAGCTTTTACTACCTCTTCTCTGTTTACCAAATCATTTTCCCTAACCCTGAAAGTTGATGGAGAGGGATGGGTGATTTTTGGTGCGTATGCACCTGGGCACGAGAAGAAAGATCACGAGAGGCAAGTGTTTTGAGAGCAGCTGAATGAGTGTGTTAGTAGTTTTGATGCACAAGACTGGGTTATAGTGATGGGTGATTTGAATGCAAAAGTGAGTAATGTGGCAGTTGAGGGAATAATTGGTATACATGGGGTGTTCAGTGTTGTAAATGGAAATGGTGAAGAGCTTGTAGATTTATGTGCTGAAAAAGGACTGGTGATTGGGAATACCTGGTTTAAAAAGAGAGATATACATAAGTATACGTATGTAAGTAGGAGAGATGGCCAGAGAGCGTTATTGGATTACGTGTTAATTGACGGGCGTGCGAAAGAGAGACTTTTGGATATTAATGTGCTGAGAGGTGCAACTGGAGGTATGTCTGATCATTATCTTGTGGAGGCGAAGGTGAAGATTTGTATGGGTTTTCAGAAAAGAAGAGAGAATGTTGGGGTGAAGAAGGTGGTGAGAGTAAGTGAGCTTGGGAAGGAGACTTGTGTAAGGAAGTACCAGGAGAGACTGAGTACAGAATGGAAAAAGGTGAGAACAAAGGAGGTAAGGGGAGTGGGGGAGGAATGGGATGTATTTAGGGAATTAGTGATGGCTTGCGCAAAAGATGCTTGTGGCATGAGAAGCGTGGGAGTTGGGTTGATTAGAAAGGGTAATGAGTGGTGGGATGGAGAAGTAAGATTATTTGTGAAAGACAAGAGAGAGGCATTTGGACGATTTTTGCAGGGAAAAAATGCAAATGAGTGGGAGATGTATAAAAGAAAGAGACAGGAGGTCAAGAGAAAGGTGCAAGAGGTGAAAAAGAGAGCAAATGAGAGTTGGGGTGAGAGAGTATTATTAAATTTTAGGGAGAATAAAAAGATGTTCTGGAAGGAGGTAAATAAAGTGCCTAAGACAAGGGAGCAAATGGGAACTTCAGTGAAGGGCACAAATGGGGAGGTGATAACAAGTAGTGGTGATGTGAGAAGGAGATGGAGTGAGTATTTTGAAAGTTTGTTGAATGTGTTTGATGATAGAGTGGCAGATATAGGGTGTTTTGGTCGAGGTGGTGTGCAAAGTGATATACATATATATGTATATTTTATCCCTGGGGATAGGGGAGAAAGAATATTTCCCACGTATTCACTGCGTGTCGTAGAAGGTGATTAAAAGGGAAGGGAGCGGGGGGGCTGGAAATCCTCCCCTCTTTTTTTTTTTTTTTAATTTTCCAAAAGAAGGAACAGAGAAGGCGGCCAGGTGAGGATTTTCCCTCAGAGGCCCAGTCCACTGTTCTTAACGCTACCTCGCTATCGCGGGAGATGGCGAATAGTATGAAAGAAAAGAAAGAATATGTATATTTATTCATTTATTTTGCTTTGTCGCTGTCTCCCGCGTTAGCGAGGTAGCGCAAGGAAAGAGACAAAAGAATGGCCCAACCCACCCCCTACACACATGTATATACATACACGTCCACACATGCAAATATACATACCTATACATCTCAATGTACAGATATATATACACAGACATATACATATATACACATGTACTTAATTCATACTGTCCGCCTTTATTTATTCCCATCGCCACCTCGCCACACATGGAATAACAACCCCCTCCCCCCTCATGTGTGCGAGGTAGCGCTAGGAAAAGACAACAAAGGCCCCATTCGTTCACATTCAGTCTCTAGCTGTCATGTAAAAATGCACCGAAACCACAGCTCCCTTTCCACATCCAGGCCCCACAGAACTTTCCATGGTTTACCCCAGACGCTTCAGATGCTCTGGTTCAATCCATTGACAGCACGTCGACCCCGGTATACCACATCGTTCCAATTCACTCTATTCCTTGCATGCCTTTCACCCTCCTGCATTCTCAGGCCCTGATCACTGAAAACCTTTTTCACTCCATCTTTCCACCTCCAATTTGGTCTCCCACTTCTCCTCGTTCCCTCCACCTCTGACACATATATCCTCTTGGTCAATCTTTCCTCACTCATTCTCTTCATGTCACCAAACCATTTCAAAACACCCTCTTCTGCTCTCTCAACCACACTCTTTTTATTACCACACATTTCTCTTACCCTATTATTACATACTCGATCAAACCACCTCACACAACATATTGTCCTCAAACATCTCTTTTCCAGCACATCCCCCCTCCTGCGTACAACTCTATCCATAGCCCACGCCTCGCAACCATACAACATTGTTGGAACCTCTATCCCTTCAAACATACCCATTTTTGCTCTCTGAGATAATGTTCTCGATTTCCACACATTCTTCAACGCTCCTAGAATTTTCGCCCCCTCCCCCACCCTATGATTCACTTCTGCTTCCATGATTCCATCTGCTGCCAAATCCACTCCCAGATATCTAAAACACTTCACTTCCTCCAGTTTTTCTCCATTCAGACTTACCTCCCAATTGACTTGACCCTCAACCCTACTGTACCTAATAACGTTGCTCTTATTCACATTTACTCTCAACTTTCTTCTTTCACACACTTTTCCAAACTCAGTCACCAGCTTCTGCAGTTTCTCACATGAATCAGCCACCAGCGCTGTATCATCAGCGAACAACAACTGACTCACTTCCCAAACTCTCTCATCCACAACAGACTGCATACTTGCCCCACTTTCCAAAACTCTTGCATTCACCTCCCTAACAACCCCATCCATAAACAAATTAAAGAACTATGGAGACATCACATGCAATTGCCGCAAAGCTACATTCACTGAGAAGCAATCACTTTCCTCTCTTCCTACTCGTACACATGCCTTACATCCTCGATAAAAACTTTTCACTGCTTCTAACAACTTTCCTCCCACACCATATATTCTTAATACCTTCCACAGAGCATCTCTATCAACTCTATCATATGCCTTCTCCAGATCCATAAATGCTACATACAAATCCATTTGCTTTTCTAAGTATTTCTCACATACATTCTTCAAAGCAAACGCCTGATCCACACATCCTCTACCACTTTTGAAACCACACTGCTCTTCCCCAATCTGATGCTCTGTACATGCCTTCACCCTCTCAATCAATACCCTCCCATGTAATTTATCAGGAATACTCAACAAGTTTATACCTCCATAATTTGAGCCCTCACCTTTGTCCCCTTTGTCTTTGTACAGTGTCACTATGCAAGCATTCCACTTATCCTCAGGCACCTCACCATGAATCATACATACATTAAATAACCTTACCAACCAGTCAACAATACAGTCACCCCCTTTTTTAATAAATTCCACTGCATTACCATCCAAACCCACTGCCTTGCCGGCTTTCATCTTCCACAAAGCTTTTCATACCTCTTCTCTATTTACCAAATCATTTTCCCTAACCCTCTCACTTTGCACACCACCTCGACCAAAACACCCTATATCTGCCACTCTATCATCAAACACATTCAACAAACCTTCAAAATACTCACTCCATCTCCTTCTCACATCACCATTGCTTGTTACCACCTCCCCATTAGCTCCCTGCACTGAAGTTCCCATTTGTTTCCTTGTCTTACGCACTTTATTTACCTCCTTCCAAAACATCTTTTTATTCTCCCTAAAATTTAATGATACCCTCTCACCCCAACTCTCATTTGCCCTCTTTTTCACCTCTTGCACCTTTTTCTTGACCCCCTACCTCATTCTTTTATACATCTCCCACTCATTTGCATTATTTCCTTGGAAAAATCATCCAAATGCCTCTCTCTTCTCTTTCACTAATAATCTTACTTCTTCATCACAACACTCACTACCCTTTCTAATGTGCCCACCTCCCACACTTCTCATGCCACAAGCATCTTTTGCGCAAGCCATCACTGTATAGGTATGTATATGTGCATGTGTGGACATGTATGTATATACATGTGTATATGGGTGGGTTGGGCTATTCTTTCGTCTGTTTACTTGCGCTACCTCGCTAACGTGGGAGACAGCGACAAAGTATAATAAATAGATAAAGTATATATAATTCTTAATTTTCCCTGGGGATAATTATCTCTATAATTTGATATAATTTCATTTTAATTTGATTATTTATTTCTGATTTTGATTTAATCTATAATAATTCAAATTGATTTAATTATCCTTGTAATTTGATTATCCCTGGGATAGGGGAGAAAGAATACTCCCACGTATTCTCCGCGTGTCGTAGGTGACTAAAAGGGAAGGGAGCGGGGGGGCTGGAAATCCTCCCCTCTCATTTTTAATTTTTCAAAAGAAGGAACAGAGAAGGGGGCCAAGTAAGGATATTCCCTCAAAGGCTCAGTCGTCTTTTCTTAATGCTACCTTGCTGATGCGGGAAATGGCGAATAGTATGAACATTTCTAAATTTTTATCTCCATAGAGTAGCAATCCAACCTTATTGTTTCATTTGTATTTGTCAGTCATTTTGTACTAAAAGTATTTTTGATACTTGGGAGTGGACATGATGGCAAATAGAACCATGGAACAAAAGTGGGTCACAGGTTGGGTGAGAGAGTGAAGGTTTTAAGAGCACTGGAAAATATTGATGGATGCATAAGCTGTGGATGATGATATGGAGAGGAGAGTGGTTGTGTTGGAAGTGAAATGTTTGAGGATTGTATATAGTGTGAGGTGGTTTGATCAAGTAAGTAATAAAAGTGTAAGAGATGTTTGGTGATAAATAGAGTGTGGATTAGAGAGCTGATGAGGATTTGCTGAAATGGTCTGAACATATGGAGAGAATTTGTAAGGAGAGGTTGACAAAGAGGATATATGTGTCAAAAGTGGGCAAGGACAAGAAGTGTGTGTGTGTGTGTGTGTGTCTGTGTGTGTGTGTGTATGTGTATGTGTATGTTGGGGGGGTGGGGGGGACCAAAGTGGAGATGGAAGAATGATGTGAAAACGATTTTGAGAATAGAGGCCTGAATATGCCAGGTTGAAAGGCAGACACAGGATAGAGTGAATTGATATGATGCGTACAGTGGTCCACATGCTGTCAGTGAACTGAACTAGGGCATATTGAGCAACTGGGAGAAACCTGGAAAGGTCTGTGGAGCCTGGTTGTGGATAGGGGGTTGTGGTTTTGGTGCATTAAACTTGACACCCAGAGAATTGATGTGACCGAATGTATCTTTTCTTTGTCTGTTCCTGGCACTATCTTGCTAACATGGGATATGGCAGTCAAGCATGGAAAAGGATGAAAAGTAAATCATTTCAGTTTTCCCTGTAGCATCACTTTTCTCAATATATGCAATTTTCTTTATCAAAAAATCTTATTTACTCCATTTTTCCCTAATACCATAGCAATTTGATCATCCAACAGTACAGTCTTTACGCTCTCCATTACTAATTGACAAGCTGATACCAATCTCCATTGCTGACTGACACATGAGGGGGGAGGGAGTTGTTATTTCATATGTGGCAGGGTGGCGATGGGAATGAATAAAGGCAGACAGTATGAATTATGTACATGTATATATATGTATGTCTGTTTGTGTATATATATGTATACGTTGAGATGTATAGGTATGTATATTTGCGTGTGTGGACGTGTATGTATATACATGTGTATGTGGGTGGGTTGGGTCATTCTTTCGTCTGTTTCCTTGCACTACCTCGCTAACGCGGGAAACAGCGACAAAGCAAAATAATGATAATAATAATAATATTTTAATAAGTACGTTTCTTGTTATCCCTGGGGATGGGGAGAAAGAATACTTCTCACGTATTCCTTGCATGTCGTAGAAGGCGACTAAAAGGGGAGGGAGCGGGGGGCTGGAAATCCTCCCCTCATTATTTTTTTTTTCTTTTATATTTTAATTTTCCAAAAGAAGGAACAGAGAAGGGGGCCAGGTGAGGATATTCCCTCAAAGGCCCAGTTCTCTGTTCTTAACGCTACCTCGCTAACGCGGGAAATAGCGAATAGTTTGAAAGAAAAAGAAAAAATCTTTTAAGTTTTCTTTTTCTTTTAAACTATTCGCCATTTCCCGCATTAGCAAGGTGTGCTAATATCCCACTATGTTACATTTGTTATTTCACACTTCTAATAATCTAATGTCCATTTTTTTCTGTCAATTCTAGTTATGAATCATATTTTACTCACCTCAGTTGATTTATCTATCAATCTATATCTATGAAAACCATTCCCTTTGAGGAGGCTATGGCAAAAGTATCTGTAATTGATAAACTCCAGTGCCGCTTCTTAGACTTTAGTGCCTCACCTTTAAGAGGCCACTGGCAGAGTGCAACTCTAGCACATTTTTTTTTAGAAGCTCATCTATGTTCTCACCAACTACTATCACCTAATGTGTCTACCTTATTTTCCCACCTACTGCTCCTACCTTATTCTTCCAGCTAATGTTCCTACTTACTACTTCTACCTAATTGTCTACCCAGTGCTCCTGTGTAACGTTCATAGCTACTTCTATCTACTGCTCCAACCATTTTGTCAAAAGGCAGGGATCATGTGTAGCACTCACCTAAGAAAAATGTGGGAGTTAGGAAGAATGAGTTGTGTGAGTTAAGTGCTGTCTGATGTTGTTTGTGACAAGGAGATATTGTATGTTTGTGGACAGAATGCCAGCAGTCCATTTACAGGTGAGACAGGAAGAAAAGACTTCTCTCTTGGTTAAAGGGGTGCGATTTGATAACCTCTGAAGTGTTGGCTCACTCTGCAGCCATCACTGACCCTCTCGATACCTTGGCAGGTAGTACAGGTAATATATCATCCTGATTGGTGGCTGTCTACCTTCTACTATCTACTCCAGTTCTTATGTCTGTATTTTTCATGAACTCTGCTAATCTATGAATATCACTCATTTGTGATATCTGTCTTGTGCATATACTCCATAAACTCGCTGTTTCAATTTTACCCACAGTTTGTCTCTGAGCCAGTTCCTATAGTGGCTCATATTGTACTTTTTTCTCAGACATTAGTTTTATAAAGCTATGCTTGCAGAATATCTGTTGATTTTACTGGTTTATGAATATAATGTTTCAAGATGATTCCTAATGTCACAATGATTTGAATGTGGAAAATTGGTATCACCAATACTTGAACTAGGATTTTGAACCATGTGCAAACAGTCATGTATTGAAAGCTCAACAAGGTTGTTACTTCCCCACTAGAAAATGCTATACAAGTCTGACTCGAGAGAGGAAATATGATTAGTAAAAGAAAGAGGTAGAGTATTAAAGGAAGAAGGAGAGGAAAAGTGAGTTGAAGTATTGAGTATGAAAGGAGGAATGGTGGAAAAATGAGTTGAAGTATCTGTCTGTATATATCTCTGATGCTTGTTCCCCCTAGGAACTCCAGTCGGGGTAATGACTACAGCAAAAGAGTCTCTGCTTATCCATGTCCTTATATGCCTTCCTTGCAAACACCATTCCGTGCATTCTTCCACTGTTTCTCTCCCTCCTGTACTCTTCCATTCTGTTTCTCCATGTCACAGGAGGCTTTCCTCTCACTCTAAACTCTATAATTGTACTGTCGTACAATCTCTTTGTAAACTTCCCATCTTGTATTCTTTCCACATGTCCAGATCACCTCAGAATATTACAATTTCCCCACGCTTCCACTCCATAATTCATTTCCTTTCAATTCCTTACCGTACCAAATGTCTTATACACCCCCTCCTTTCTTTCTTCATTCTATCCAGTCATATAACATACTCTTTTCAAATAGCTCATTTCCACAGCCTGGATTTTTGAACTCTGTGACTCATTTTGTGCCCATGTTTTGACTACATAGGTCAGGAGGTCTGTTCTATCCCTTAATCCTTTTTTTGCTTCCATATTTACACCTCTACCCTTCATTATTCTGTTAAAAGACCCAGTGACTCTTCTACCTTGTATCTATCTTGCCCCTATCTCTCCTTTCGTATCACCAGGCTTTCCCAAGATAGCTCCTAAATACTTATATTCTTTCACCTGTTTCAACCTTTCTTACCCCTTATCGATAATGCAGTTAGTACACTTTCTTTTCTCACTCGATAGGGCTATGCAAAATCTATACTTCACTCTGTTTCCTTTTAAACATCATTACTTCTTTTTTATTCACATTTACCTTCAATCGCCTAGGCTAACTTACATCATAAAACAAACTTACAACTTTCTGCAACTCCTCTTCACTCTCAACAAACAACACAGTATCATTGGCCAACAGGCTTGTTACTAACCACCATACCTCACCACCACACTGTCTCTGCACCCCCTTTCCCTAATTTTGCTTTCATCCCTCTTACCATTCCATCCACAGACATGTATATATTGAAAAGACATTGTGACTTCATACAGCCCTGCCTCACACCCACATGTATACCAGAACTTTTGCTCAACTTTCCATTCACTCATATATATTTGCTCCTCTATAAGGGGCTTTCAAACTATCTGAAATTTGTACTCCTACCCCATATATCTGTAACACACCCCATAAAGCATTCTTCTTAACTTAGTCATATGCTTCCTCCATGTCCATAAAAGCTGCATACAGATCCTTATCTCTTGCTTAGATACTTTTTCAGTCACTGTGCATCCCTTGCCTTTCCTGAAACCCCCTTGCTCCTCACTTATTATGCATTCAGTTACTTCAGTCACTTCAACAGTTAACAGAGTACTCTTGCAGACTTAACAGACTTATTCCCCTATAATTGCACCTTTTCCTTTGAATAAGGGGACAGTAATTGCTTTCACCACTCCTAGCACCCAGCCTTCTGCTTCCATGCTAAATTACATATCAAAAGCGTCCACTCTGTCACACTTTCTCCTCTATACTTAAACATTTCAGCTGTAATCCCATCCACTCCAGGTGCCTTTCCTACCTTCAACCTCATTATCACCCTTTTTACCTCCCTTCTTGCTGTAGGCCCTTGCACTTTTATCCTTTTCCTCCTGTCCTCCATACCCATGCATGTAACAACTGCTGCCTCACTTTTTTCAGAAAACTCTTTCCATCTTCCTTTCACTTCATCCTTTTGATTCAGCAACTCCCCTTCCTTACTTCTAACATTAGCATTTCCACCTGTACATCCACCTCTTTCATTTTTCACCTCTAGACTGTTTGATTTTATATTTTCCTCAAACTTTTCACTCAGTTTAACTTTCTTCCAAAATTTCATGTATGCTTTCTTTGGTTTCCTCTATCAGCTTCGTAACATTTTGATTACACATCTTATATTCGTCCATCTTCCTTTGCTAAACTTCAGCTGGTACACTCCCTTTGAGCAACCTACCATAGCATTTCCAGTCTCACCCATCCCCCTGCATTTCTCATTTTATTATATCTTACAACTTTGTATCCAACTACCAGTCTGCTACCTTTAACAATCTTTACATAAACATTTTAAGAAACCTTATTCACACTTGCCTGGACTTTCATCTGAACTTTCTGTCTCCCTTCTTTCATACTCTTCTTTGCATTCATTCTGATTCATCTTCTCGCTTGCCAGTACTTTTACCGCTCCATTCTTCCTTGCATCATACATGGACTTCTTCCTGATCCTTACGGACTTCTTCCTGATCCTTACCTTCACAAGAAATGCAAAATTATCAGAATCTCCTAAGAATCCTCTCACAATTGTAGCATTTAGTATGGAAAGTGGAATATCAGCATAAGAGTTAATAAAGTAATAAGTAGAAGAAAGATCAGTTATTGAGAGAACAAAGACATAAGGCAGTATAACAGAACCCTAAGGAATACCACTATCAATAGGATAGGATGGGATGGGGAGGTCACTCTGTCAACAACTGCTGCAATAGAGTGGCCAGAGAGGAAACCATGCATTTGAGAACTGAGAGAAGCAGTGAAACGAAAGGAAGGGAAATTAAAAAGCAAAGACTTATGCCACACCTCGTCAAATGTTTTGGAGATATAAAGGGCTACTACAAAAGTTCCACCAAAATCCTTGACAGGAGGACCAGAGGTGAATCACACAGGAGAGATCACTAGAAGATCTAGCACTATGAAATCCATACTGGTGATCTGAGAGAAGAGAATGGGATGATAATTGTTTGAGAAAGTGAGAGTTAAAGAGAGTTTTAAAGACTTAAGAGATAGTGGAAATGACAGTGATGAGGCAGTAATTGGAGGGGTGGAGACAGTGGAAATGAGAGCAGTGAGGCAATAATTGGAGGGGTTAGAGCATACTCCATTTTTAGGGATGGGCTGCACCAAGTCTGGGTTTTTGGACAAGGGAGAAATAGGCTAGCAAGGATTGATGCTTGCTCAGAGACACACTTCCTTAGAACCTAAGGAGGTATGCCATTTGAGCCTTACACCTTGTCCACTTGAAGCTGGGAGAATACCAGGAAGACCCTGTAATACACCAACTGCCTGCACTAAAAAGAAAAAAATATCTGTGAATGAGGCTTGCCTCAAGTTGTATAAGCAAGAAAGAAAATAGAAAAAGGAAAGCTATTCAGTTTAGAGAAAAGTAGAAATGAATGGTGAAGTGAAATACAGAGAAATTGGAAAATAACATGTCTAGATGATAGCATATAGTTTGAAATTGTATGGCAGACATTCAAGTAGTGCTTCATTGTTCATGTGGATGGAGTAGAGGAATCATTTGTAGGAGAAAAAGCCAGCCTGTGTACTTTTCAAAGGGTTGTGCTTCCATCAGTGATGGGCTTGGTTTTTCAGTGATGGGACTAACTGTTTTATCTAAGGTCACCCAAAGTTTGCTTGTTACATCTTAAGGAAATGATAATTTCTGATATCCCATCACCATAGCACACTCATCACTATGATTTTTTTTTGGTGACAGTTTTCCAGTAACAGTAAATTTATATCCAGAATGTCACACTTAATGGGTTAACTATTCTGAAAACACTGAAAACAAGTACCTTGAAAAGTTTCTTTCTACACATGTGGATGACAAGGAAGGATTAATTATATTCATATAGATAGTTTATGTGTGTGAATGAGGGGAAGAATACATGATATTTACATTAGTAGTTCATATATGAATGAATTATGAAAAACAGCAATGCCCACTCATTTAGATAGTGAGGAAGGGCTTATAAGATACAGATGGATAAGCTGGTAGATAGGGATCTTGCTGAGAAATTACCTGATGTTTAAAAGTCTCTTGTTTATAAAGTAAATGCTGAGCAGGAAGAAGATTGAGAAGTAAAGTGTTTACCCTAAGTAGCAACTTAATGTTGTGCGTGAGAGATGTTGCACATGTATAGGATGGATGAAAAGAAAGTGTTTATGATACAGGCTGTATAACTGTCTGATAGTTTTAGTAAAGAATAACATTATAGAGATGCCCACAGAGCTGTTTACTGATGAGAGTTGAGAGAGATATATGGGAGGGACATATAGATAAGAACTGTATTTATATAGTAGAATAATGTAAAACATTTCTGACAGATGGACTGAACCAGGTGCCAGAATGGTGCATGTACTCTGGCAGCACCCTCAAGGAGCCAGACATGGTGGATCCTGTGGAACTGGAAGGTGAGTGAGACATGATTAAGTGTGATTCCCTATATATACAATGATAAATGATGAGACAAAGATAAGTGAATAAATCTGGATGCAGTGCTTCATACTTTCCAGTCCATATACTGCTATTGATACTAGTTTTTGTTTACTTGTTTTCATGTGTTGATCTTATGGTATTTATTTTGTCTTCTGTTATATATGAAATTTTTTGTACCTGTAGCTTTTACTTTATTGTCAAAGTCTTTAACTCATTAGTTTTTTGTTTTTTACAAAATCTTTTCTCTCTCTATCTATATGTCTATCTGAGTCTCTGATGCTCACCCCTGAGAACTCCCATTAAGGGTTGGCCATGGCAAAAGAGTCTTCCCTTATCCCTGTCCTTACATGCCTCCCTTGCATACACCATTCCATGCATTTTTCCACTATTTCTCTTCCTCCAGTATTCTTCCACTCTCTTAACCTATGTCACACTAACCTCTTTAAATATACTATCATACATTCTCCTTGTAAAATCCCAGTCTTGCATTCTTTCCACATCCCCAAACCACATCAAAGCATTATGTTTCACCCATTCTACCACTCCACAATTCATTCCCTTGGCATTCCTTGTCATACCACTTACACACCTTCATTTCTTTATTCATTCCATGTAGTCACACCACATGATCCTCTCAAGTGGCTCATTTCCACAGCATGAATTCTTGACCTCTGTAACTCATTCCATAGGTCAGGGTTGGGTGGACAGTGCTGTCCCTTGATCCTCTCTTCACTTCCATACTTACACCTCTACCCTTCATTATTTTATTAAGGGACCCAATGACTCTTCTCCCCTGTACTGCTTTCTCCCTTGTCTACCCTTCCATATCATGACACTTACCTAAGACAGCTCCTAGATACTTAAGTTCTCTCTTCTTCAAGTCTTTTCCCCCCATATCCAAAGCACAGTTTAGTACCCTTTCTTCTTTCACTCTATATGGTTTTACAAATCTATACTTTCACTCTGTTTCCTTTCAGATACCATTACTTTACTTTTACTTGTATTTATCTTCAATTGCCTATGCTTACACATCATAAAACACACTTACACCATTCTGCAACTACTCTTCACTCTCAGCAGACAACACAGTATCATCTGCAAACAGGCTTGCCACTAGCCACCATATCTTATTGTCACACACCATCTCTGCACCCCTTTTCCCTAGTTTTGCTTTCATCTCTCTTATCACTCCATCCACTTATGTATTAAAAAGCCAAGTGACATCACACAGCCCTGCCTCACACCTACATGTATTCCAAAGCTTTTCCTCAACTCTTCATCCGCTCCTACACATGCATTCGCTCCTCTGTGGATGGCTTTGACACCATCCAACAGTTGTCCTCTTATACCATATATCCTGAACACATCCCATAGAGTATTTCACTCAACTCTATCACACACTTTCTCCAGATCCATAAATGCTGCATACCTTTTGCTAAATACTTTTACCTACCTTTCCTAAAACTGCATTGCTCTTCACTTAATCTGCATTTATTGTTTTCCATCACCCTATGAATTGATATTCTTGCATACATTTTTCCTGGTATACTTAATGTACTTATTCCCCTATAATTTCTACATACATCCCTAGCAACTTTTCCTTTGAATAAAGCAGTGTTATTCACTGATTTTTGAAAGGGAGTTAGTTAGCATAACTAAATTAAATAATACTGGGCTGCTGGTGCGACATAGTAATTAATGAAAATAAGAATGATATCCCTGGGGATAGGGGAGAAAGAATACTTCCCACGTATTCCCTACGTGTCGTAGAAGGCGACTAAAAGGGGAGGGAGCGGGGAGCTGGAAATCCTCCCCTCTTGTTTTTTTTAATTTTCCCGAAGAAGGAACAGAGAAGGGGGCCAGGTGAGGATGTTCCCTCAGAGGCCCAGTCCTCTGTTCTTAACGCTACCTTGCTGATGCAGGAAATGGCGAATAGATTGAAAAAAAAAAAAAATGATAATAATACTATATACTTGATTGCTGTTTCCCATGTCAGTGAGGTAGTACCAGGAAAGAGACAAAGAAAAAAAATGGCCCATCCACTCATATACACATACATATATATGAGTGAGGAAGGATTGACAAAGAGGATATGTGTGTCAGAGGTGGAGGGAACGAGAAGTGGGAGACCAAATTGGAGGTTGAAAGATGGAGTGAAAAAGATTTTGAGTGATCGGGGCCTGAACATGCAGGAGGGTGAAAGGCGTGCAAGGAATAAAGTGAATTGGAACAATGTGGTGTACCAGGGTCGACATGCAGTAGATGGATTAAACCAGGGCATGTGAAGCATCTGCGGTAAACCATGGAACATTTTATGGGGCCTAGATGTGGACAGGGAGCTGTGGTTTCAGTGCATTATTACATGACAGCTAGAGACTGAGTGTGAATGAATGTGGCCTATGTTGACTTTTCCTAGCACTATATATATATATATATATATATATATATAGAGAAGGGGGCCAGGTGAGGATATTCCCTCAAAGGCCCAGTCCTCTGTTCTTAACGCTACCTCGCTATCGCGGGAAATGGCGAATAGTATGAAAAAAAAAAAAAAAAAATATATATATATATATATATATATATATATATATATATATATATATATTTTTTTTTCTTTCATACTATTCGCCATTTCCCGCATTAGCGAGGTAGCGTTAAGAACAGAGGACTGGGCCTTTGAGGGAATATATATATATATATATATATTTTTTTTTTTTTTTTTTTATACTTTGTCGCTGTCTCCCGCGTTTGCGAGGTAGCGCAAGGAAACAGACGAAAGAAATGGCCCAACCCCCCCCCATACACATGTATATACATACGTCCACACACGCAAATATACATACCTACACAGCTTTCCATGGTTTACCCCAGACGCTTCACATGCCTTGATTCAATCCACTGACAGCACGTCATCCCCGGTATACCACATCGCTCCAATTCACTCTATTCCTTGCCCTCCTTTCACCCTCCTGCATGTTCAGGCCCCGATCGCACAAAATCTTTTTCACTCCATCTTTCCACCTCCAATTTGGTCTCCCTCTTCTCCTTGCTCCCTCCACCTCCGACACATATATCCTCTTGGTCAATCTTTCCTCACTCATCCTCTCCATGTGCCCAAACCACTTCAAAACACCCTCTTCTGCTCTCTCAACCACGCTCTTTTTATTTCCACACATCTCTCTTACCCTTACGTTACTCACTCGATCAAACCACCTCACACCACACATTGTCCTCAAACATCTCATTTCCAGCACATCCATCCTCCTGCGCACAACTCTATCCATAGCCCACGCCTCGCAACCATACAACATTGTTGGAACCACTATTCCTTCAGACATACCCATTTTTGCTTTCCGAGATAATGTTCTCGACTTCCACACATTCTTCAAGGCTCCCAGAATTTTCGCCCCCTCCCCCACCCTATGATCCACTTCCGCTTCCATGGTTCCATCCGCTGCCAGATCCACTCCCAGATATCTAAAACACTTCACTTCCTCCAGTTTTTCTCCATTCAAACTCACCTCCCAATTGACTTGACCCTCAACCCTACTGTACCTAATAACCTTGCTCTTATTCACATTTACTCTTAACTTTCTTCTTTCACACACTTTACCAAACTCAGTCACCAGCTTCTGCAGTTTCTCACATGAATCAGCCACCAGCGCTGTATCATCAGCGAACAGCAACTGACTCACTTCCCAAGCTCTCTCATCCCCAACAGACTTCATACTTGCCCCTCTTTCCAAAACTCTTGCATTCACCTCCTTAACAACCCCATCCATAAACAAATTAAACAACCATGGAGACATCACACACCCCTGCCGCAAACCTACATTCACTGAGAACCAATCACTTTCCTCTCTTCCTACACGTACACATGCCTTACATCCTCGATAAAAACTTTTCACTGCTTCTAACAACTTTCCTCCCACACCATATATTCTTAATACCTTGCACAGAGCATCTCTATCAACTCTATCATATGCCTTCTCCAGATCCATAAATGCTACATACAAATCCATTTGTTTTTCTAAGTATTTCTCACATACATTCTTCAAAGCAAACACCTGATCCACACTTCCTCTACCACTTCTGAAACCACACTGCTCTTCCCCAGTCTGATGCTCTGTACATGCCTTCACCCTCTCAATCAATACCCTCCCATATAATTTACCAGGAATACTCAACAAACTTATACCTCTGTAATTTGAGCACTCACTCTTATCCCCTTTGCCTTTGTACAATGGCACTATGCACGCATTCTGCCAATCCTCAGGCACCTCACCATAAGTCATACATACATTAAATAACCTTACCAACCAGTCAACAATACAGTCACCCCCTTTTTTAATAAACTCCACTGCAATACCATCCAAACCTGCTGCCTTGCCGGCTTTCATCTTCCGCAAAGCTTTCACTACCTCTTCTCTGTTTACCAAATCATTTTCCCTAACCCTCTCACTTTGCACACCACCTCGACCAAAACACCCTATATCTGCCACTCTATCATCAAACACATTCAGCAAACCTTCAAAATACTCACTCCATCTCCTTCTCACATCACCACTACTTGCTATCACCTCCCCATTTGCGCCCTTCACTAAAGTTCCCACTGAAGTATACGTATGTAAGGAGGAGAGATGGCCAGAGAGCGTTACTGGATTATTTGTTAATTGACCGTCGCGCGGAGAGACTTTTGGATGTTAATGTGCTGAGAGGTGCAACTGGAGGAACGTCTGATCATTATCTTGTGGAGGCTAAGGTGAAGATTTGTATGGGTTTTCAGAAAAGAAGAGTGAATGTTGGGGTGAAGAGGGTGGTGAGAGTAAGTGAGCTTGGGAAAGAGACTTGTGTGAGGAAGTACCAGGAGAGACTGAGTACAGAATGGAAAAAGGTGAGAACAATGGAAGTAAGGGGAGAGGGGGAGGAATAGGATGTATTTAGGGAATCAGTGATGGATTGCGCAAAAGATGCTTGTGGCATGAGAAGAGTGGGAGGTGGGTTGATTAGAAAGGGTAGTGAGTGGTGGGATGAAGAAGTAAGAGTATTAGTGAAAGAGAAGAGAGAGGCATTTGAACGATTTTTGCAGGGAAAAAATGCAATTGAGTGGGAGATGTATAAAAGAAAGAGACAGGAGGTCAAGAGAAAGGTGCAAGAGGTGAAAAAAAGGGCAAATGAGAGTTGGGGTGAGAGAGTATCATTAAATTTTAGGGAGAATAAAAAGATGTTCTGGAAGGAGGTAAATAAAGTGCGTAAGACAAGGGAGCAAATGGGAACTTCAGTGAAGGGCGCAAATGGGGAGGTGATAACAAGTAGTGGTGATGTGAGAAGGAGATGGAGTGAGTATTTTGAAGGTTTGTTGAATGTGTTTGATGATAGAGTGGCAGATATAGGGTGTTTTGGTCGAGGTGGTGTGCAAAGTGAGAGGGTTAGGGAAAATGATTTGGTAAACAGAGAAGAGGTAGTGAAAGCTTTGCGGAAGATGAAAGCCGGCAAAGCAGCAGGTTTGGATGGTATTGCAGTGGAATTTATTAAAAAAGGGGGTGACTGTATTGTTGACTGGTTGGTAAGGTTATTTAATGTATGTATGCCTCATGGTGAGGTGCCTGAGGATTGGCGGAATGCGTGCATAGTGCCATTGTACAAAGGAAAAGGGGATAAGAGTGAGTGCTCAAATTACAGAGGTATAAGTTTGTTGAGTATTCCTGGTAAATTATATGGGAGGGCATTGATTGAGAGGGTGAAGGCATGTACAGAGCATCAGACTGGGGAAGAGCAGTGTGGTTTCAGAAGTGGTAGAGGATGTGTGGATCAGGTGTTTGCTTTGAAGAATGTATGTGAGAAATACTTAGAAAAGCAAATGGATTTGTATGCAGCATTTATGGATCTGGAGAAGGCATATGATAGAGTTGATAGAGATGCTCTGTGGAAGGTATTAAGAATATATGGTGTGGGAGGAAAGTTGTTAGAAGCAGTGAAAAGTTTTTATCGAGGATGTAAGGCATGTGTACGTGTAGGAAGAGAGGAAAGTGATTGGTTCTCAGTGAATGTAGGTTTGCGGCAGGGGTGTGTGATGTCTCCATGGTTGTTTAATTTGTTTATGGATGGGGTTGTTAGGGAGGTAAATGCAAGAGTCCTGGAAAGAGGGGCAAGTATGAAGTCTGTTTCGGATGAGAGAGCTTGGGAAGTGAGTCAGTTGTTGTTCGCTGATGATACAGCGCTGGTGGCTGATTCATGTGAGAAACTGCAGAAGCTGGTGACTGAGTTTGGAAAAGTGTGTGGAAGAAGAAAGTTAAGAGTAAATGTGAATAAGAGCAAGGTTATTAGGTACAGTAGGGTTGAGGGTCAAGTCAATTGGGAGGTGAGTTTGAATGGAGAAAAACTGGAGGAAGTGAAGTGTTTTAGATATCTGGGAGTGGATCTGGCAGCGGATGGAACCATGGAAGCGGAAGTGGATCATAGGGTGGGGGAGGGGGCGAAAATCCTGGGGGCCTTGAAGAATGTGTGGAAGTCGAGAACATTATCTCGGAAAGCAAAAATGGGTATGTTTGAAGGAATAGTGGTTCCAACAATGTTGCATGGTTGCGAGGCGTGGGCTATGGATAGAGTTGTGCGCAGGAGGATGGATGTGCTGGAAATGAGATGTTTGAGGACAATGTGTGGTGTGAGGTGGTTTGATCGAGTGAGTAACGTAAGGGTAAGAGAGATGTGTGGAAATAAAAAGAGCGTGGTTGAGAGAGCAGAAGAGGGTGTTTTGAAGTGGTTTGGGCACATGGAGAGGATGAGTGAGGAAAGATTGACCAAGAGGATATATGTGTCGGAGTTGGAGGGAACAAGGAGAAGAGGGAGACCAAATTGGAGGTGGAAAAATGGAGTGAAAAAGATTTTGTGTGATCGGGGCCTGTACATGCAGGAGGGTGAAAGGAGGGCAAGGAATAGAGTGAATTGGAGCGATGTGGTATACCGGGGTTGACGTGCTGTCAGTGGATTGAATCAAGGCATGTGAAGCGTCTGGGGTAAACCATGGAAAGCTGTGTAGGTATGTATATTTGCGTGTGTGGACGTATGTATATACATGTGTATGGGGGGGGTTGGGCCATTTCTTTCGTCTGTTTCCTTGCGCTACCTCGCAAACGCGGGAGACAGCGACAAAGTATAATATATAAAAATAAATATATATATATCCCTGGGGATAGGGGAGAAAGAATACTTCCCACGTATTCCCTGCGTGTCGTAGAAGGCGACTAAAAGGGAAGGGAGCGGGGGGCTGGAAATCCTCCCCTCTCGTTTTTTTTAATTTTCCAAAAGAAGGGACAGAGAAGGGGGCCATTTGAGGATATTCCCTCAAAGGTCCAGTCCTTTGTTCTTAACGCAACCTCGCTAATGCGGGAAATGGCGAATAGTATGAAAGAAAAGAAAAGATATATATATATATATATATATATATATATATATATATATATATATATATATATATATATATATATATATATTTTTTTTTTTTTTTTTCATACTATTCGCCATTTCCCGCGTTTGCGAGGTAGCGCTAAGAACAGAGGACTGGGCCTTAGAGGGAAAATCCTCACCTGACCCCCTTCTCTGTTCCTTCTTTTGGAAAATCAAAAAAAAAGATGAGAGGGGAGGATTTCCAGCCACCCGCTCCCTCCCCTTTTAGTCGCCTTCTACGACACGCAGGGAATACGTGGGAAGTATTCTTTCTTCCCTATCCCCAGGGATAATATATATATATATATATATATATATATATATATATATATATATATATATATATATATATATATATATATATATATAGGAGGTAAATAAAGTGCGTAAGACAAGGGAGCAAATGGGAACTTTAGTGAAGGGCGCAAATGGGGAGGTGATAACAAGTAGTGGTGATGTGAGAAGGAGATGGAGTGAGTATTTTGAAGGTTTGTTGAATGTGTCTGATGATAGAGTGGCAGATATAGGGTGTTTTGGTCGAGGTGGTGTGCAAAGTGAGAGGGTTAGGGAAAACGATTTGGTAAACAGAGAAGAGGTAGTGAAAGCTTTGCGGAAGATGAAAGCCGGCAAGGCAGCAGGTTTGGATGGTATTGCAGTGGAATTTATTAAAAAAGGGGGTGACTGTATTGTTGACTGGTTGGTAAGGTTATTTAATGTATGTATGACTCATGGTGAGGTGCCTGAGGATTGGCGGAATGCGTGCATAGTGCCATTGTACAAAGGAAAAGGGGATAAGAGTGAGTGCTCAAATTACAGAGGTATAAGTTTGTTGAGTATTCCTGGTAAATTGTATGGGAGGGTATTGATTGAGAGGGTGAAGGCATGTACAGAGCATCAGATTGGGGAAGAGCAGTGTGGTTTCAGAAGTGGTAGAGGATGTGTGGATCAGGTGTTTGCTTTGAAGAATGTATGTGAGAAATACTTAGAAAAGCAAATGGATTTGTATGTAGCATTTATGGATCTGGAGAAGGCATATGATAGAGTTGATAGAGATGCTCTGTGGAAGGTATTAAGAATATATGGTGTGGGAGGCAAGTTGTTAGAAGCAGTGAAAAGTTTTTATCGAGGATGTAAGGCATGTGTACGTGTAGGAAGAGAGGAAAGTGATTGGTTCTCAGTGAATGTAGGTTTGCGGCAGGGGTGTGTGATGTCTCCATGGTTGTTTAATTTGTTTATGGATGGGGTTGTTATGGAGGTAAAGGCAAGAGTTTTGGAAAGAGGGGCAAGTATGAAGTCTGTTGGGGATGAGAGAGCTTGGGAAGTGAGTCAGTTGTTGTTCGCTGATGATACAGCGCTGGTGGCTGATTCATGTGAGAAACTGCAGAAGCTGGTGACGGAGTTTGATAAAGTGTGTGGAAGAAGAAAGTTAAGAGTAAATGTGAATAAGAGCAAGGTTATTAGGTACAGTAGGGTTGAGGGTCAAGTAAATTGGGAGGTGAGTTTGAATGGAGAAAAACTGGAGGAAGTGAAGTGTTTTAGATATCTGGGAGTGGATCTGTCAGCGGATGGAACCATGGAAACGGAAGTGGATCATAGGGTGGGGGAGGGGGCGAAAATTTTGGGAGCCTTGAAAAATGTGTGGAAGTCGAGAACATTATCTCGGAAAGCAAAAATGGGTATGTTTGAAGGAATAGTGGTTCCAACAATGTTGTATGGTTGCGAGGCGTGGGCTATGGATAGAGTTGTGCGCAGGAGGATGGATGTGCTGGAAATGAGATGTTTGAGGACAATGTGTGGTGTGAGGTGGTTTGATCGAGTAAGTAACGTAAGGGTGAGAGAGATGTGTGGAAATAAAAAGAGCGTGGTTGAGAGAGCAGAAGAGGGTGTTTTGAAATGGTTTGGGCACATGGAGAGAAATAGTGAGGAAAGATTGACCAAGAGGATATATGTGTCGGAGGTGGAGGGAACGAGGAGAAGAGGGAGACCAAATTGGAGGTGGAAAGATGGAGTGAAAAAGATTTTGTGTGATCGGGGCCTGAACTTGCAGGAGGGTGAAAGGAGGGCAAGGAATAGAGTGAATTGGAGCAATGTGGTATACCGGGGTTGACGTGCTGTCAGTGGATTGAATCAAGACATGTGAAGCGTCTGGGGTAAACCATGGAAAGCTGTGTAGGTATGTATATTTGCGTGTGTGGACGTATGTATATACATGTGTATGGGGGGGGGGGTTGGGCCATTTCTTTCGTCTGTTTCCTTGCGCTACCTCGCAAACGCGGGAGACAGCGACAAAGTATAAAAAAAAAAAAAAATATATATATATATATATATATATATATATATATATATATATATATATATATATATATATATATATATATATATAAAATTTTCCACTACACACATGGGAGGTACTTATGATTATCTCAATTAACCAGTTGTCACAATGGCCCTCCACTCTCCATCACATATCACGTACTCCATAGCCTATCACATATCACGTACTCCATAGCCTTAGTGATTCATGAGGTATTTGTTTGTCCCTCTCCAGCTGTGAGGCAGGTGTCAATGTGGATGGAGACCTCTCAGTTGATTTAATGCTCCTAATAGGGGATGACTGACACTACGACTGCCAAGAGTTCAGGTATCTACTGGCTGGGTTCTCTCCGAGGCGTCCTCATTTCCAGACTCTGGGGTGTTCTCATTTCCAGACTCCAAATCACCCTCTCTGTTACACTCAAACTTATCGGAGTCACCGCACCACATAGCTATAAACTCGCCCCTGATGGCAGCCACAATGAAGGTTGGGATGAGGGTGAATGGCACCAGTACAAAGGCAAAGGGGATAAGAGTGAGTGCTCAAATTACAGAGGTATAAGTTTGTTGAGCATTCCTGGTAAATTATATGGGAGGGTATTGATTGAGAGGGTGAAGGCATGTACAGAGCATCAGATTGGGGAAGAGCAGTGCGGTTTCAGAAGTGGTAGAGGATGTGTGGATCAGGTGTTTGCTTTGAAGAATGTAAGTGAGAAATACTTAGAAAAGCAAATGGATTTGTATGTAGCATTTATGGATCTGGAGAAGGCATATGATAGAGTTGATAGAGATGCTCTGTGGAAGGTATTAAGAATATATGGTGTGGGAGGCAAGTTGTTAGATGCAGTGAAAAGTTTTTATCGAGGATGTAAGGCATGTGTACGTGTAGGAAGAGAGGAAAGTGATTGGTTCTCAGTGAATGTAGGTTTGCGGCAGGGGTGTGTGATGTCTCCATGGTTGTTTAATTTGTTTATGGATGGGGTTGTTAGGGAGGTAAATGCAAGAGTTTTGGAAAGAGGGGCAAGTATGAAGTCTGTTGGGGATGAGAGAGCTTGGGAAGTGAGTCAGTTGTTGTTCGCTGATGATACAGCGCTGGTGGCTGATTCATGTGAGAAACTGCAGAAGCTGGTGACTGAGTTTGGTAAAGTGTGTGGAAGAAGAAAGTTAAGAGTAAATGTGAATAAGAGCAAGGTTATTAGGTACAGTAGGGTTGAGGGTCAAGTCAATTGGGAGGTGATTGAATGGAGAAAAACTGGAGGAAGTGAAGTGTTTTAGATATCTGGGAGTGGATCTGGCAGCGGATGGAACCATGGAAGCGGAAGTGGATCATAGGGTGGAGGAGGGGGCGAAAATTTTGGGAGCCTTGAAAAATGTGTGGAAGTCGAGAACATTATCTCGGAAAGCAAAAATGGGTATGTTTGAAGGAATAGTGGTTCCAACAATGTTGTATGGTTGCGAGGCGTGGGCTATGGATAGAGTTGTGCGCAGGAGGATGGATGTGCTGGAAATGAGATGTCTGAGGACAATGTGTGGTGTGAGGTGGTTTGATCGAGTAAGTAACGTAAGGGTGAGAGAGATGTGTGGAAATAAAAAGAGCGTGGTTGAGAGAGCAGAAGAGGGTGTTTTGAAATGGTTTGGGCACATGGAGAGAATGAGTGAGGAAAGGTTGACCAAGAGGATATATGTGTCGGAGGTGGAGGGAACGAGGAGAAGAGGGAGACCAAATTGAAGGTGGAAAGATGGAGTGAAAAAGATTTTGTGTGATCGGGGCCTGAACATGCAGGAGGGTGAAAGGAGGGCAAGGAATAGAGTGAATTGGAGCGATGTGGTATACAGGGGTTGACGTGCTGTCAGTGGATTGAATCAAGGCATGTGAAGCGTCTGGGGTAAACCATGGAAAGCTGTGTAGGTATGTATATTTGCGTGTGTGGACGTGTGTATGTACATGTGTATGGGGGGGGGGCCATTTCTTTCGTCTGTTTCCTTGCGCTACCTCGCAAACGCGGGAGACAGCGACAAAGTATAAAAAAAAAAAAAAAAATATATATATATATATATATATATATATATATATATATATATATTTATATATATATATATATATATATATATATATATATATATATATATATGTGAGCAAGGTTATTAGGTACAGTAGGGTTGAGGGTCAAGTCAACTGGGAGGTAGGTTTGAATGGAGAAAAACTGGAGGAAGTAAAGTGTTTCAGATATCTGGGAGTGGATCTGGCAGCGGATGGAACCATGGAAGTGGAAGTGAATCATAGGGTGGGGGAGGGGGCGAAAATCCTAGGAGCCTTCAAGAATGTGTGGGAGACGAGAACATTATCTCTGAAATCAAAAATGGCTATGTTTGAAGGAATAGTGGTTCCTACAATGTTTTATGGTTGCGAGGCGTGAGCTATGGATAGAGTTGTGCGCAGGAGGGGGGATGTGCTGGAAATGAGATGTTTGAGGACAATGTGTGGTGTGAGGTGGTTTGATCAAGTAAGTAATGTAAGGGTAAGAGAGTTGTGTGGAAATAAAAAGAGCGTGGTTGAGAGAGCAGAAGAGGGTGTTTTGAAATGGTTTGGGCACATGGAAAGAATGAGTGAGGAAAGATTGACCAAGAGGATATATGTGTCAGAGGTGGAGGGAACGAGGGGAAGTGAGAGACCAAATTGGAGGTGGAAAGATGGAGTGAAAAAGATTTTGAGTGATCGGGGCCTGAACATGCAGGAGGGTGAAAGGCGGTCAAGGAATAGAGTGAATTGGATCGATGTGGCATACCGGGGTCGACGTGCTGTCAATGGATTGAATCAGGGCATGTGAAGCGTCTGGGGTAAACCATGGAAAGTTCTGTGGGGCCTGGATGTGGAAAGGGAGCTGTGGTTTCAGGCATTATTGCATGACAGCTAGAGACTGAATGTGAACGAATGGAGCCTTTGTTGTCTTTTCCTAGCGCTACCTCGCACACATGAGTGGGGAGGGGGATGATATTCCATGTGTGGCGAGGTGGCGATGGGAATGAATAAAGGCAGACCGTGTGAACTGTGTGCATGTGTATATATGTATGTGTCTGTGTGTGTATATATATGTGTACATTGAGATGTATGGGTATTGCATATTTGCGTGTGTAGACGTGTATGTATATACATGTGTAGGGGGGTGGGTTGGGCCATTTCTTTCATCTGTTTCCTTGCGCTACCTCGCAAACGCTTGAGACAGCGACAAAGCAAAATGAAAAATAAAATATATATATATATATATATACATATATATATACATGTATATATATGTGAGAAATACTTAGAAAAGCAAATGGATTTGTATGCAGCATTTATGGATCTGGAGAAGGCAAATGATAGAGTTGATAGAGATGCTCTGTGGAAGGTATTAAGAATATATGGTGTGGGAGGCAAGTTGTTAGAAGCAGTGAAAAGTTTTTATCGAGGATGTAAGGCATGTGTACGTGTAGGAAGAGAGGAAAGTGATTGGTTCTCAGTGAATGTAGGTTTGCGGCAGGGGTGTGTGATGTCTCCATGGTTGTTTAATTTGTTTATGGATGGGGTTGTTAGGGAGGTGAATGCAAGAGTTTTGGAAAGAGGGGCAAGTATGAAGTCTGTTGGGGATGAGAGAGCTTGGGAAGTGAGTCAGTTGCTGTTCCCTGATGATACAGCGCTGGTGGCTGATTCATGTGAGAAACTGCAGAAGCTGGTGACTGAGTTTGGTAAAGTGTGTGAAAGAAGAAAGTTAAGAGTAAATGTGAATAAGAGCAAGGTTATTAGGTACAGTAGGATTGAGGGTCAAGTCAATTGGATGGTGAGTTTGAATGGAGAAAAACTCGAGGAAGTGAAGTGTTTTAGATATCTGGGAGTGGATCTGGCAGCGGATGGAACCATGGAAGCGGAAGTGGATCATAGGGTGGGGGAGGGGGCGAAAATCCTGGGGGCCTTGAAGAATGTGTGGAAGTCGAGAACATTATCTCGGAAAGCAAAAATGGGTATGTTTGAAGGAATAGTGGTTCCAACAATGTTGTATGGTTGCGAGGCGTGGGCTATGGATAGAGTTGTGCGCAGGAGGATGGATGTGCTGGAAATGAGATGTTTGATGACAATGTGTGGTGTGAGGTGGTTTGATCGAGTGAGTAACGTAAGGGTAAGAGAGATGTGTGGAAATAAAAAGAGCGTGGTTGAGAGAGCAGAAGAGGGTGTTTTGAAGTGGTTTGGGCACATGGAGAGAATGAGTGAGGAAAGATTGACCAAGAGGATATATGTGTCGGAGGTGGAGGGAACGAGGAGAAGAGGGAGACCAAAGTGGAGGTGGAAAGATGGAGTGAAAAAGATTTTGTGTGATCGGGGCCTGAACATGCAGGAGGGTGAAAGGAGGGCAAGGAATAGAGTGAATTGGAGCGATGTGGTATACCGGGGCTGACGTGCTGTCAGTGGATTGAATCAAGGCATGTGAAGCGTCTAGGGTAAACCATGGAAAGCTGTGTAGGTATGTATATTTGCGTGTGTGGACGTATGTATATACATGTGTATGGGGGGGGTTGGGCCATTTCTTTCGTCTGTTTCCTTGCGCTACCTCGCATACGCGGGAGACAGCGACAAAGTATAATAAAATAAAATAATAAATAATATATATATTATCTTTTGGAGGCTAAGGTGAAGATTTGGATGGGTTTTCAGAAAAGAAGAGTGAATGTTGGGGTGAAGAGGGTGGTGAGAGTAAGTGAGCTTGGGAAGGAGACCTGTGTGAGGAAGTACCAGGAGAGACTGAGTACAGAATGGAAAAAGGTGAGAACAATGGAAGTAAGGGGAATGGGGGAGGAATGGGATGTATTTAGGGAATCAGTGATGGATTGCGCAAAAGATGCTTGTGGCATGAGAAGAGTGGGAGGTGGGTTGATTAGAAAGGGTAGTGAGTGGTGGGATGAAGAAGTAAGAGTATTAGTGAAAGAGAAGAGAGAGGCATTTGGACGATTTTTGCTGGGAAAAAATGCAATTGAGTGGGAGATGTATAAAAGAAAGAGACAGGAAGTCAAGAGAAAGGTGCAAGAGGTGAAAAAAAGGGCAAATGAGAGTTAGGGTGAGAGAGTATCATTAAATTTTAGGGAGAATAAAAAGATGTTCTGGAAGGAGGTAAATAAAGTGCGTAAGACAAGGGAGCAAATGGGAACTTCAGTGAAGGGCGCAAATGGGGAGGTGATAACAAGTAGTGGTGATGTGAGAAGGAGATGGAGTGAGTATTTTGAAGGTTTGTTGAATGTGTTTGATGATAGAGTGGCAGATATATGGTGTTTTGGTCGAGGTGGTGTGCAAAGTGAGAGGGTTAGGGAAAATGATTTGGTAAACAGAGAAGAGGTAGTGACAGCTTTGCGGAAGATGAAAGCCGGCAAGGCAGCAGGTTTGGATGGTATTGCAGTGGAATCTATTAAAAAAGGGGGTGACTGTATTGTTGACTGGTTGGTAAGGTTATTTAATGTATGTATGACTCATGGTGAGGTGCCTGAGGATTGGCGGAATGCGTGCATAGTGCCATTGTACAAAGGCAAAGGGGATAAGAGTGAGTGCTCAAATTACAGAGGTATAAGTTTGTTGAGTATTCCTGGTAAATTATATGGGAGGGTATTGATTGAGACTGGGGAAGAGCAGTGTGGTTTCAGAAGTGGTAGAGGATGTGTGGATCAGGTGTTTGCTTTGAAGAATGTATGTGAGAAATACTTAGAAAAGCAAATGGATTTGTATGTAGCATTTATGGATCTGGAGAAGGCATATGATAGAGTTGATAGAGATGCTCTGTGGAAGGTATTAAGAATATATGGTGTGGGAGGCAAGTTGTTAGAAGCAGTGAAAAGTTTTTATCGAGGATGTAAGGCATGTGTACGTGTAGGAAGAGAGGAAAGTGATTGGTTCTCAGTGAATGTAGGTTTGCGGCAGGGGTGTGTGATGTCTCCATGGTTGTTTAATTTGTTTATGGATGGGGTTGTTAGGGAGGTAAATGCAAGAGTCCTGGAAAGAGGGGCAAGTATGAAGTCTGTTGGGGATGAGAGAGCTTGGGAAGTGAGTCAGTTGTTGTTCGCTGATGATACAGCGCTGGTGGCTGATTCATGTGAGAAACTGCAGAAGCTGGTGACTGAGTTTGGTAAAGTGTGTGGAAGAAGAAAGTTAAGAGTAAATGTGAATAAGAGCAAGGTTATTAGGTACAGTAGGGGTGAGGGTCAAGTCAATTGGGAGGTGAGTTTGAATGGAGAAAAACTGGAGGAAGTGAAGTGTTTTAGATATCTGGGAGTGGATCTGTCAGCGGATGGAACCATGGAAGCGGAAGTGGATCATAGGGTGGGGGAGGGGGCGAAAATTTTGGGAGCCTTGAAAAATGTGTGGAAGTCGAGAACATTATCTCGGAAAGCAAAAGTGGGTATGTTTGAAGGAATAGTGGTTCCAACAATGTTGTATGGTTGCGAGGCGTGGGCTGTGGATAGAGATGTGCGCAGGAGGATGGATGTGCTGGAAATGAGATGTTTGAGGACAATGTGTGGTGTGAGGTGGTTTGATCGAGTGAGTAACGTAAGGGTAAGAGAGATGTGTGGAAATAAAAAGAGCGTGGTTGAGAGAGCAGAAGAGGGTGTTTTGAAATGGTTTGGGCACATGGAGAGAATGAGTGAGGAAAGATTGACCAAGAGGATATATGTGTCGGAGGTGGAGGGAACGAGGAGAAGAGGGAGACCAAATTGGAGGTGGAAAGATGGAGTGAAAAAGATTTTGTGTGATCGGGGCCTGAACATGCAGGAGGGTGAAAGGAGGGCAAGGAATAGAGTGAATTGGAGCGATGTGGTATACAGGGGTTGACGTGCTGTCAGTGGATTGAATCAAGGCATGTGAAGCGTCTGGGGTAAACCATGGAAAGCTGTGTAGGTATGTATATTTGCGTGTGTGGACGTATGTACATGTGTATGGGGGGGGGGGGGTTGGGCCATTTCTTTCGTCTGTTTCCTTGCGCTACCTCGCAAACGCGGGAGACAGCGACAAAGTATAAAAAAAAAAAAAAAAAAAAAATATATATATATATATATATATATATATATATATATATATATATATATATATATATATATATATATATATCAATTGGGAGGTGAGTTTGAATGGAGAAAACCTGGAGGAAGTGAAGTGTTTCAGATATCTGGGAGTGGATCTGGCAGCGGATGGAACCATGGAAGCGGAAGTGGATCATAGGGTGGGGGAGGGGGCGAAAATTCTGGGGGCCTTGAAGAATGTGTGGAAGTCGAGAACATTATCTCGGAAAGCAAAAATGTGTATGTTTGAAGGAATAGTGGTTCCAACAATGTTGTATGGTTGCTAGGCTTGGGCTATGGATAGAGTTGTGCGCAGGAGGATGGATGTGCTGGAAATGAGATGTTTGAGGACAATGTGTGGTGTGAGGTGGTTTGATCGAGTGAGTAACGTAAGAGTAAGAGAGATGTGTGGAAATAAAAAGAGCGTGGTTGAGAGAGCAGAAGAGGGTGTTTTGAAGTGGTTTGGGCACATGGAGAGAATGAGTGAGGAAAGATTGACCAAGAGGATATATGTGTCGGAGGTGGGGGGAACGAGGAGAAGAGGAAGACCAAATTGGAGGTGGAAAGATGGAGTGAAAAAGATTTTGTGTGATCGGGGCCTGAACATGCAGGAGGGTGAAAGGAGGGCAAGGAATAGAGTGAATTGGAGCGATGTGGTATACCGGGGTTGACGTGCTGTCAGTGGATTGAATCAAGGCATGTGAAGCGTCTGGGGTAAACCATGGAAAGCTGTGTAGGTATGTATATTTGCGTGTGTGGACGTATGTATATACATGTGTATGGGGTTGGGTTGGGCCATTTCTTTCGTCTGTTTCCTTGCGCTACCTCGCAAACGCGGGAGACAGCGACAAAGTATAATAAAAAAATAATATATATATATATATATATATATATATATATATATGACAGCTAGAGAGTGAGTGTGAACGAACGGGGCCTTTGTTGTCTTTTCCTAGTGCTACCTCGCACACATGAGGGGGGAGGGGAATGTTATTCCATGTGTGGTGAGGTGGCGATGGGAATAAATAAAGGCAGACAGTATGAATTATGTGCATGTATATATATGTATATATCTGTGTGTGTGTATATATGTGTACATTGAGATGTATAGGTATGTATAGTTGCGTGTGTGGACGTGTATGTATATACATGTGTGTGGGGCTGGGTTGGGTCATTTCTTTCGTCTTTTTCCTTGCGCTACCTCGCAAACGCGGGAGACAGCGACAAAGCAAAATAATAATAAAAAAATATTCTTTATTATTAATTTGCATTGTCACTGTCTCCCGCGTTTGTGAGGTAGCGCAAGGAAACAGACTAAAGAAATGGTCCAACCCACCCCCATACACATGTATATACTTACACGTCCACACACGCAAATATACATACCACTTCAAAGCACCCCCCTCTGCTCTCTCAACCACGCTCTTTTTAGTTCCACACATCTCTTCCACCCCTACACTACTTACTCGATCAAACCACCTCACACCACATATTGTCCTCAAACATCTCATTTCCAGCACATCCACCCTCCTGGGCACAACTCTATCCATAGCCCACGCCCCGCAACCACACAACATTGCTGGAACCACTATTCCTTCTAACATACCCATTTTTACTTTCCGAGATAATGTTCTTGACTTGTACACATTCTTCAAGGCTCCCAGGATTTTCGCCCCCTTCCCCACCCCATGATTCAATTCCGCTTCCATGGTTCCATCCGCTGCTAGATCCACTCCCAGATATCTAAAACACTTCACCTCCTCCAGCCTTTCTCCATTCAAACTTACTTCCCAATTGACTTGACCCTCAACCCTACTGTACCAAACAACCTCTCTCTTATTCACATTTACTCTTAACTTTCTTCTTTCACACACTTTACCAAACTCAGTCACCAGCCTCTGCAGTCTCTCACATGAATCAGCCACCAGTGCTGCATCATCAGCGAACAACAACTCACTCACTTCCCAAGCTCTCTCATCCCCAACAGACTGTACACTCGCCCCCCCTCCAAAACTCTTGCATTCGCCTCCCTAACAACCCCATCCATAAACAAATCAAACAACCAAGGAGACATCACACACCCTTGCTGCAAACCTACATTCACTGAGAACCAATCACTTTCCTTTCTTCCTACACGTACACATGCCTCACATCCTCAATAAAAACTTTTCACTCCTTCTAACAACTTGCCTCCCACACCATATATTCTTAGTACCTTCCACAGAGCATCTCTATCAACTCTATCATATCCCTTCTCCAGATCCACAAATGCTATATACAAATCCACTTGCTTTTCTAAGCATTACTCACATATATTCTTCAAAGCAAACACCTGATCCACACATCCTCCACCACTTCCGAAATCACACCGCTCTTCCCCAGTCTGATGCTCTGTACATGCCCTCACCCTCTCAATCAACACCCTCCCATATAATTTACCAGGAATACTCAACAAACTTATGCCTCTGTAATTTGAGCACTCACTCTTATCCCCTTTGCCTTTGTACAATGGCACTATGAAAGCATTCCGCCGATCCTCAGGCACCTCACAATGAATCATACATACATTAAATAACCCCACCAACCAGTTAACAATACAGTCACCCCCTTTTTTAATAAATTCCACTGCCATCCAAACCCGCTGCCTTCCCGGCTTTCATCTTCCGCAAAGCTTCCCCCCCCCCCGTTCACCAAACCATTTTCCCTAACCCTTTCACCCCGCACACCACCTCGACCAAAACACCCCATATCTGCCACTCTATCATCAAACACATCCAAGAAACCCTCAAAATTCTTACTCCATCTCCTTCTCACACCGCCACTACTTGTTGTCACCTCCCCCCTAGCCCCCTTCACTGAAGTTCCCATATATATATATGGAGCGGGGGGCTGGAAATCCTCCCCTCTCGTTTTTTTTTTTTTTAATTTTCCAAAAGAAGGAACAGAGGGGGCCAGGTGAGGATATTCCAAAAAAGGCCCAGTCCTCTGTTCGTAACGCTACCTCGCCAACGCGGGAAATGGCAAATAGTTTAAAAGAAAGAAAATATGTATATATATATATATATAATATATATATATATATATATATATATATATATATATATATATATATATATATATATATATATTTATATATATATATATATATATATATATATATATATATATATATATATATATATATTTTTTTTTTTTTTTTTTTTTTTTATACTTTGTCGCTGTTTCCCGCGTTTGCGAGGTAGCGCAAGGAAACAGACGAAAGAAATGGCCCAACCCCCCCCCCCCATACACATGTACATACACACGTCCACACACGCAAATATACATACCTACACAGCTTTCCATGGTTTACCCCAGACGCTTCACATGCCTTGATTCAATCCACTGACAGCACGTCAACCCCTGTATACCACATCGCTCCAATTCACTCTATTCCTTGCCCTCCTTTCACCCTCCTGCATGTTCAGGCCCCGATCACACAAAATCTTTTTCACTCCATCTTTCCACCTCCAATTTGGTCTTCCTCTTCTCCTCGTTCCCTCCACCTCCGACACATATATCCTCTTGGTCAATCTTTCCTCACTCATTCTCTCCATATGCCCAAACCATTTCAAAACACCCTCTTCTGCTCTCTCAACCACGCTCTTTTTATTTCCACACATCTCTCTTACCCTTACGTTACTTACTCGATCAAAGCACCTCACACCACACATTTTCCTCAAACATCTCATTTCCAGCACATCCATCCTCCTGCGCACATCTCTATCCATAGCCCACGCCTCGCAACCATACAACATTGTTGGAACCACTATTCCTTCAAACATACCCATTTTTGCTTTCCGAGATAATGTTCTCAACTTCCACACATTTTTCAAGGCTCCCAAAATTTTCGCCCCCTCCCCCACCCTATGATCCACTTCCGCTTCCATGGTTCCATCCGCTGCCAGATCCACTCCCAGATATCTAAAACACTTCACTTCCCCCAGTTTTTCTCCATTCAAACTCACCTCCCAATTGACTTGACCCTCACCCCTACTGTACCTAATAACCTTGCTCTTATTCACATTTACTCTTAACTTTCTTCTTCCACACACTTTACCAAACTCAGTCACCAGCTTCTGCAGTTTCTCACATGAATCAGCCACCAGCGCTGTATCATCAGCGAACAACAACTGACTCACTTCCCAAGCTCTCTCATCCGAAACAGACTTCATACTTGCCCCTCTTTCCAGGACTCTTGCATTTACCTCCCTAACAACCCCATCCATAAACAAATTAAACAACCATGGAGACATCACACACCCCTGCCGCAAACCTACATTCACTGAGAACCAGTCACTTTCCTCTCTTCCTACACGTACACATGCCTTACATCCTCGATAAAAACTTTTCACTGCTTCTAACAACTTGCCTCCCACACCATATATTCTTAATACCTTCCACAGAGCATCTCTATCAACTCTTATCATATGCCTTCTCCAGATCCATAAATGCTACATACAAATCCATTTGCTTTTCTAAGTATTTCTCACATACATTCTTCAAAGCAAACACCTGATCCACACATCCTCTACCACTTCTGAAACCGCACTGCTCTTCCCCAATCTGATGCTCTGTACATGCCTTCACCCTATCAATCAATACCCTCCCATATAATTTACCAGGAATACTCAACAAACTTATACCTCTGTAATTTGAGCACTCACTCTTATCCCCTTTGCCTTTGTACAATGGCACTATGCACGCATTCCGCCAATCCTCAGGCCCCTCACCATGAGTCATACATACATTAAATAACCTTACCAACCAGTCAACAATACAGTCACCCCCTTTTTTAATAAATTCCACTGCAATACCATCCAAACCTGCTGCCTTGCCGGCTTTCATCTTCCGCAAAGCTTTTACTATATATATATATATATATATATATATATATATATATATATATATATATATATATATATATCACATGTTTACCAAATGGCGTTCTAGCTTCATCTCTTCGATGTATATCAACTGACTGTTATATTCCTCTCTTGTGTCTCCCCTGATGATGTGATTATTACACGAAAGTGCACTTGGGAACTTTTCGTGTTTCATTTTCCTCATGGACTCATAGGAATATATATATATATATATATATATATATATATATATATATATATATATATATAGTTTTTTTTTTTTAACTTTGTCGCTGTCTCCTGCGTTTGCGAGGTAGCGCAAGGAAACAGATGAAAGAAATGGCCCAACCCACCCCATACACATGTATATACATACGTCCCCACACGCAAATATACATACCTACACAGCTTTCCATGGTTTACCCCAGACGCTTCACATGCCTTGATTCAATCCACTGACAGCACGTCAACCCCGGTATACCACATCACTCCAATTCACTCTATTCCTTGCCCTCCTTTCACCCTCCTGCATGTTCAGGCCCCGATCACACAAAATCTTTTTCACTCCATCTTTCCACCTCCAATTTGGTCTCCCTCTTCTCCTCGTTCCCTCCACCTCCGACACATATATCCTCTTGATCAATCTTTCCTCACTCATTCTGTCCATGTGCCCAAACCATTTCAAAACAACCTCTTCTGCTCTCTCAACCACGCTCTTTTTATTTCCACACATCTCTCTTACCCTTACGTTACTTACTCGATCAAACCACCTCACACCACACATTGTCCTCAAACATCTCATTTCCAGCACATCCATCCTCCTGCGCACAACTCTATCCATAGCCCACGCCTCGCAACCATACAACATTGTTGGAACCACTATTCCTTCAAACATACCCATTTTTGCTTTTCGAGATAATGTTCTCGACTTCCACACATTCTTCAAGGCTCCCAGGATTTTCGCCCCCTCCCCCACCCTATGATCCACTTCCGCTTCCATGGTTCCATCCGCTGCCAGATCCACTCCCAGATATCTAAAACACTTTACTTCCTCCAGTTTTTCTCCATTCAAACTTACCTCCCAATTGACTTGACCCTCAATCCTACTGTACCTAATAACCTTGCTCTTATTCACCTTTACTCTTAACTTTCTTCTTTCACACACTTTACCAAACTCAGTCACCAGCTTCTGCAGTTTCTCACATGAATCAGCCACCAGCGCTGTATCATCAGCGAATAACAACTGACTCACTTCCCAAGCTCTCTCATCCCCAACAGACTTCATACTTGCCCCTCTTTCCAAAACTCTTGCATTTACCTCCCTAACAACCCCATCCATAAACAAATTAAACAACCATGGAGACATCACACACCCCTGCCACAAACCTACATTCACTGAGAACCAATCACTTTCCTCTCTTCCTACACGTACACATGCCTTGCATCCTCGATAAAAACTTTTCACTGCTTCTAACAACTTGCCTCCCACACCATATATTCTTAATACCTTCCACAGAGCATCTCTATCAACTCTATCATATGCCTTTTCCAGACCCATAAATGCTACATACAAATCCATTTGCTTTTCTAATTTTTTTTTTTTTTTTTTTGCTTTGTCGCTGTCTCCCGCGTTTGCGAGGTAGCGCAAGGAAACAGACGAAAGAAATGGCCCAACCCACCCCCATACACATGTATATACATACGTCCACACACGCAAATATACATACCTACACAGCTTTCCATGGTTTACCCCAGACGCTTCTCATGCCCTGATTCAATCCACTGACAGCACGGCAACCCCGATATACCACATCGCTCCAATTCACTCTATTCCTTGCCCTCCTTTCACCCTCCTGCATGTTCAGGCCCTGATCACACAAAATCTTTTTCACTCCATCTTTCCACCTCCAATTTGGTCTCCCTCTTCTCCTCGTTCCCTCCACCTCCGACACATATATCCTTTTGGTCAATCTTTCCTGACTCATTCTCTCCATGTGCCCAAACCATTTCAAAACACTCTCTTCTGCTCTCTCAACCACGCTCGTTTTATTTCCACACATCTCTCTTACCCTTACGTTACTCACTCAATCAAACCACCTCACACCACACATTGTCCTCAAACATCTCATTTCCAGCACATCCATCCTCCTGCGCGCAACTCTACCCATAGCCCACGCCTCGCAACCATACAACATTGTTGGAATCACTATTCCTTCAAACATACCCATTATTGCTTTCCGAGACAATGTTCTCGACTTCCACACATTCTTCAAGGCTCCCAGAATTTTCGCCCCCTCCCCCACCCTATGATCCACTTCCGCTTCCATGGTTCTATCCGCTGCCAGATCCACTCCCAGATATCTAAAACACTTCACTTCCTCCAGTTTTTCTCCATTCAAACTCACCTCCCAATTGACTTGACCCTCAACCCTACTGTACCTAATAACCTTGCTCTTATTCACATTTACTCTTAACTTTCTTCTTTCACACACTTTACCAAACTCAGTCACCAGCTTCTGCAGTTTCTCACATGAATCAGCCACCAGTGCTGTATCATCAGCGAACAGCAACTGACTCACTTCCCAAGCTCTCTCATCCCCAACAGACTTCATACTTGCCCCTCTTTCCAAAACTCTTGCATTTACCTCCCTAACAACCCCATCCATAAACAAATTAAACAACCATGGAGACATCACACACCCCTGCCGCAAACCTACATTTACTGAGAAACAATCACTTTCCTCTCTTCCTACACGTACACACGCCTTACATCCTCGATAAAAACTTTTCACTGCTTCCTACAACTTGCCTCCCACACCATATATTCTCAATACCTTCCACAGAGCATCTCTATCAACTCTATCAAATGCCTTCTCCAGATCCATAAATGCTACATACAAATCCATTTGCTGTTCTAAGTATTTCTCACATACATTCTTCAAAGCAAACACCTGATCCACACATCCTCTACCACTTCTGAAACCACACTGCTCTTCCCCAATCTGATGCTCTTTACATGCCTTCACCCTCTAAATCAATACCCTCCCATATAATTTACCAGGAATACTCAACAAACTTATACCTCTGTAATTTGAGCACTCACTCTTATCCCCTTTGCCTTTGTACAATGGCACTATGAACGCATTCTGCCAATCCTCAGGCACCTCACCATGAGTCATACATACATTAAATAACCTTACCAACCAGTCAACAACACAGTCACCCACTTTTTTAATAAATTCCACTGTAATACCATCCAAACCCGCTGCCTTGCCGGCTTTCATCTTCCGCAAAGCTTCCAGTACCTCTTCTCTGTTTACCAAATCATTTTCCCTAACCCTCTCACTTTGCACTCCACCCCGACCAAAACACCCTATATCTGCCACTCTATCATCAAACACATTCAACAAACCTTCAAAATACTCACTCCATCTCCTTCTCACATCACCACTACTTGTTATCACCTCCCCATTTGCGCCCTTCACTGAAGTTCCCATTTGCTCCCTTGTCTTACGCACTTTATTTACCTCCCTCCAGAACATCTTTTTATTCTCCCTAGAATTTAATGATACTCTCTCACCCCAACTCTCATTTGCCCTTTTTTTCACCTCTTGCACCTTTCTCTTGACCTCCTGTCTCTTTCTTTTATACGTCTCCCACTCAATTTCATTTTTTCCCTGCAAAAATCGTCCAAATGCCTCTCTCTTCTCTTTCATTAATACTCTTACTTCTTCATCCCACCACTCACTACCCTTTCTAATCAACCCACCTCCCACTCTTCTCATGCCACAAGCATCTTTTGCGCAATCCATCACTGATTCCCTAAATACATCCCATTCCTCCCCCACTCCCCTTACTTCCATTGTTCTCACCTTTTTCCATTCTGTACTCAGTCTCTCCTGGTACTTCCTCACACAAGTCTCTTTCCCAAGCTCACTTACTCTCACCACCCTCTTCACCCCAACATTCACTCTTCTTTTCTGAAAACCCTTACAAATCTTCACCTTAGCCTCCACAAGATAATGATCAGACATCCCTCCAGTTGCACCTCTCAGCACATTAACATCCAAAAGTCTCTCTTTCGCGCGCCTGTCAGTTAACACATAATCCAATAATGCTCTCTGGCCATCTCTCCTACTTACATAAGTATACTTATGTATATCTCGCTTTTTAAACCAGGTATTCCCAATCATCAGTCCTTTTTCAGCACATAAATCTACAAGCTCTTCACCATTTCCATTTACAACACTGAATACCCCATGTATACCAATTATTCCCTCAACTGCCACATTACTCATCTTTGCATTCAAATCACCCATCACTATAACCCGGTCTCGTGCATCAAAACCACTAACACACTCATTCAGCTGCTCCCAAAACACTTTCCTCTCATGATCTCTCTTTTCATGCCCAGGTGCATATGCACAAATAATCACCCATCTCTCTCCATCAACTTTCAGTTTCACCCATATTAATCGAGAATCTACTTTCTTACATTCTATCACATACTCCCACAACTCCTGTTTCAGGAGTACTGCTACTCCTTCCCTTGCTCTTGTCCTCTCACTAACCCCTGACTTTACTCCCAAGACATTCCCAAACCACTCTTCCCCTTCACCCTTGAGCTTCGTTTCACTCAGAGCCGAAACATCCAGGTTCCTTTCCTCAAACATACTACCTATCTCTCCTTTTTTCACATCTTGGTTACATCCACACACATTTAGGCACCCCAATCTGAGCCTTCGAGGAGGATGAGCACTCCCCGCGTGACTCCTTCTTCTGTTTCCCATTTTTTTAGAAAGTTAAAAAAATACAAGGAGGGGAGGATTTCTGGCCCCCCGCTCCCTCCCCGCTTTTCTAAGTATTTCTCACATATATTCTTCAAAGCAAACACCTGATCCACACATCCTCTACCACTTCTGAAAACACACTGCTCTTCCCCAATCTGATGCTCTGTACATGCCTTCACCCTCTGAATCAATACCCTCCCATATAATTTACCAGAAATACTCATCAAACTTATACCTCTGTAATTTGAGCACTCACTCAAATTTGCCTTTGTACAATGTCACTATGCATGCATTCCGCCAATCCTCAGGCACCTCACCATGAATCATACATACATTAAATAACCTTACCAACCAGTCAACAATACAGTCACCCCCTTTTTTAATAGATTCCACTGCAATACCATCCAAACCTGCTGCCTTGCCGGCTTTCATCTTCCGCAAAGCTTTTACTACCTCTTCTCTGTTTACCAAATCATTTTCCCTAACCCTCTCACTTTGCACACCACCTCGACCAAAACACCCTATATCTGCCACTCTATCATCAAACACATTCAACAAACCTTCAAAATACTCACTCCATCTCCTTCTCACATCACCACTACTTGTTATCACCTCCCCATTAGCGCCCTTCACTGAAGTTCCCATTTGCTCCCTTGTCTTACGCACTTTATTTACCTCCTTCCAGAACATCTTTTTATTCTCCCTAAAATTTAATTCTTTATCACCTCTTGCACCTTTCTCTTGACCTCCTGTCTCTTTCTTTTATACATCTCCCATTCATTTGTATTTTTTCCCTGCTAAAATCGTCCAAATGCTTCTCTCTTCTCTTTCACTAATAATCTTACTTCTTCATTCCACCACTCACTACCCTTTCTAATCTGTCCACCTCCCACGCTTCTCATGCCACAAGTATCTTTTGCGCAAGCCATCACTGCTTTCCTAAATACGTCCCATTCCTCCCCCACTCCCCTTACCTCCTTTGTTCTAACCTTTTTCCATTCTGTACTCAGTCTCTCCTGATACTTCCTCACACAAGTCTCCTTCCCAAGCTCACTTACTCTCACCACCCTCTTCACCCCAACATTCTCTCTTCTATTCTGAAAACCCATACAAATCTTTACTTTAGCCTCCACAAGATAATGATCAGACATCCCTCCAGTTGCACCTCTCAGCACATTAACATCCAAAAGTCTCTCTTTTGCGCACCTGTCAATTAACACATAATCCAATAACGCTCTCTGGCCATCTCTCCTACTTACATACGTATACTTATGTATATCTTGCTTTTTAAACCAGGTATTCCCAATCACCAGTCCTTTTTCAGCACATAAGTCTACAAGCTCTTCACCATTTCCATTTACAACACTGAACACCCCATGTATACCAATTATTCCCTCAACTGCCAGATTACTCACCTTTGCATTCAAATCACCCATCACTATAACCCGGTCTTGTGCATCAAGACCACTGACACACTCATTCAGCTGCTCCCAAAACACTCACCTCTCATGATCTTTCTTCTCATGCCCAGGTGCATATGCACCAATATTCACCCATCTCTCTCCATCAACTTTTAGTTTTACCCATATTAATCTAGAATTTACTTTCTTACATTCTATCACATACTCCCACAACTCCTGTTTCAGGGGAAGTGCTACTTCTTCCCTTGCTCTTGTCCTCTCACTAACCCCTGACTTTACTCCCAAGACATTCCCAAACCACTCTTTCCCTTTACCCTTAAGCTTCGTTTCACTTTTACTTCTCCATTATTCCTTACACCATACCTCTACTTCTCCCTGATCCTTACATTCACAAGCACTGCAAAATGGTTAGAGGTTTCAAAGAATCCACTCGTGACTCACATTTAGGACAGCCTTTCTCAATCTTTCGTCCATTGCCAAATAGTCATTCAAAGCATTTTGATCTCTTCCATAACTCTTCATCCATGTATATATCTGGATCATCTTTTGCTGAAAAAGGTGTTTGCAAGAAATAGACCCCTGTCAGCACAAATATCCACAGGATAACTAT
Source organism: Panulirus ornatus (assembly GCF_036320965.1). Lineage (NCBI taxonomy): Eukaryota > Metazoa > Arthropoda > Malacostraca > Decapoda > Palinuridae > Panulirus > Panulirus ornatus. Next base: position 22,091,123 of record NC_092288.1, on the reverse strand, counting down.
CACTCTCATTTAGGCTAGGCACTCCCCATTTACCAACTATCTCACCAATTTCATCACATCCCACTTTTGCATTTATATCACTCAATGAATATTTTCTCATTTCCATCTTATTTTTGTTTAGTCTTTTTTCAGATGACTATGGGTAAATACCAGAAGAAAACACCCAGTTTATGTCTTCCTTGTCCTGTTTGTCTCACTGTATTGTGCTCATCAATTTACATTAGTTAGTGCTCAAAGATATCTCCACTCTGAGGCTGTACTTAGTCTTTATGTAATATTTACAACCTTTACTTGCAATGGTCTTCAAATATTTGCAGAGTTCCTAATGGATCTGCTTCAAGACTAGACCGGTGAATTTTAATTTCTCATTATATATAACTAAGGCACTGCGTACTTTGCGCATATAACTAAGGCACTGTGAACCTTGTTCATATGAAAGCAGATTCTTCCATTGGAGACTAAAATGTGACCTATTATGTAGCTTTCTGACATGTAATTTTAATATGATTTTATTCAGATATTAAACACATGCGTGACCTTTGTAACTTAATTTAAAAAAGTAGTATTTTGCAGGAGGAAGTCCATCACTAGAGGAGCTATGGGATGGTGATGACAACCTGAAGTGGAGAACTTTCCTTGACTGTGTCCATCCAGTATTGAATGAAACCAAGATCCGTACTCTCCCTCCTCACCTTATTGTGCCAGTTGCAATTCTCTTCTATTTACAGGTTAGTTAGGTTATTAGTTACAAGAGGGCATCTCACACTATCGTATATGAGTGTGACATGTAGAAAGGTGGATCAGAGGAATGTGAAAAGTACAGGAAGATGTTTCAGGTGAGGAGTATGGTTGTATAAAACTATGGTATAACTTGAGAGAGATATACTACTAGGAAAGAACTGATGAATAAATCCACTCCCAGATATCTAAAACACTTTACTTCTTCCAGTTTCTCTCCATTCAAACTTACCTCCCAATTAAATTGTCCCTACTGTACCTAATAACCTTGCTCTTATTCACATTTACTCTCAGCTTTCTTCTTTCACACACTTTACCAAACTCAATCACCTGCTTCTGCAGTTTCTCACCCGAATCAGCCACCAGCGCTGTATCATCAGCAAACAATAACTGACTCAGATGACTGGGAGATGTATAAAAGAAAGAGGCTGGAGGTCAAGAGAAAGGTGCAAGAGGTGAAGAAGAGGGCAAATGAGAGTTGGGGTGAGAGAGTATCATTAAATTTTAGGAAGAATAAAAAGATGTTTTAGGGAGAATAAAAAGATGTGTGTGTATGTGTGTGTATGTGTATATATATATGTATATTATCCCTGGGGATAGGGGTGAAAGAATACTTCCCACGCATTCCTCGCGTGTCGTAGAAAGCGACTAGAGGGGACGGGAGCGGGGGGCCAGAAATCCTCCCCTCCTTGTATTTTTTTTTTTTAACTTTCTAAAATGGGAAACAGAAGAAGGAGTCACGCGGGGAGTGCTCATCCTCCTCGAAGGCTCAGATTGGGGTGCCTAAATGTGTGTGGATGTAACCAAGATGTGAAAAAAGGAGAGATAGGTAGTATGTTTGAGGAAAGGAACCTGGATGTTTTGGCTCTGAGTGAAACGAAGCTCAAGGGTAAAGGGGAAGAGTGGTTTGGGAATGTCTTAGGAGTAAAGTCAGGGGTTAGTGAGAGGACAAGAGCAAGGGAAGGAGTAGCAGTACTCCTGAAACAGGAGTTGTGGAAGTATGTGATAGAATGTAAGAAAGTAAATTCTCGATTAATATGGGTAAAACTGAAAGTTGATGGAGAGAGATGGGTGATTATTGGTGCATATGCACCTGGGCATGAGAAGAAAGATCATGAGAGGCAAGTGTTTTAGGAGCAGCTGAATGAGTGTGTTAGTGGTTTTGATGCACTGAGACCGAGTTATAGTGTTGGGTGATTTGAATGCCAAGGTGAGTAATGTGGCAGTTGAGGGAATAATTGGTATACATGGGGTGTTCAGTGTTGTAAATGGAAATGATGAAGAGCTTGTAGATTTATGTGCTGAAAAAGGACTGATGATTGGGAATACCTGGTTTAAAAAGTGAGATATACATAAGTATACTTATGTAAGTAGGAGAGATGGCCAGAGAGCGTTATTGGATTACGTGTTAATTGACAGGCGCGCGAAAGACAGACTTTTGGATGTTAATGTGCTGAGAGGTGCAACTGGAGGGATGTCTGATCATTATCTTGTGGAGGCTAAGGTGAAGATTTGTATGGGTTTTCAGAAAAGAAGAGTGAATGTTGGGGTGAAGAGGGTGGTGAGAGTAAATGAGCTTGGGAAGGAGACTTGTGTGAGGAAGTACCAGGAGAGACTGAGTACAGAATGGAAGAAGGTGAGAACAATGGAAGTAAGGGGAGTGGGGGAGGAATGGGATGTATTTAGGGAATCAGTGATGGATTGCGCAAAAGATGCTTGTGGCATGAGAAGAGTGGGAGGTGGGTTGATTAGAAAGGGTAGTGAGTGGTGGGATGAAGAAGTAAGAGTATTAGTGAAAGAGAAGAGAGAGGCATTTGGATGATTTTTGCAGGGAAAAAATGAAATTGAGTGGGAGACGTATAAAAGAAAGAGACAGGAGGTCAAGAGAAAGGTGCAAGAGGTGAAAAAAAGGGCAAATGAGAGTTGGGGTGAGAGAGTATCATTAAATTTTAGGGAGAATAAAAAGATGTTCTGGAAGGAGGTAAATAAAGTGCGTAAGACAAGGGAGCAAATGGGAACTTCAGTGAAGGGCGCAAATGGGGAGGTGATAACAAGTAGTGGTGATGTGAGAAGGAGATGGAGTGAGTATTTTGAAGGTTTGTTGAATGTGTTTGACGATAGAGTGGCAGATATAGGGTGTTTTGGTCGAGGTGGTGTGCAAAGTGAGAGGGTTAGGGAAAATGATTTGGTAAACAGAGAAGAGGTAGTGAAAGCTTTGCGGAAGATGAAAGCCGGCAAGGCAGCAGGTTTGGATGGTATTGCAGTGGAATTTATTAAAAAAGGGGGTGACTGTATTGTTGACTGGTTGGTAAGGTTATTTAATGTATGTATGACTCATGGTGAGGTGCCTGAGGATTGGCGGAATGCGTGCATAGTGCCATTGTACAAAGGCAAAGGGGATAAGAGTGAGTGCTCAAATTACAGAGGTATAAGTTTGTTGAGTATTCCTGGTAAATTATATGGGAGGGTATTGATTGAGAGGGTGAAGGCATGTACAGAGCATCAGATTGGGGAAGAGCAGTGTGGTTTTAGAAGTGGTAGAGGATGTGTGGATCAGGTGTTTGCTTTGAAGAATGTATGTGAGAAATACTTAGAAAAGCAAATGGATTTGTATGTAGCATTTATGGATCTGGAGAAGGCATATGATAGAGTTGATAGAGTTGCTCTGTGGAAGGTATTAAGAGTATATGGTGTGAGAGGAAAGTCGTTAGAAGCAGTGAAAAGTTTTTTATCGAGGATGTAAGGCATGTGTACGTGTAGGAAGAGAGGAAAGTGATTGGTTCTCAGTGAATGTAGGTTTGCGGCAGGGGTGTGTGATGTCTCCATGGTTGGTTAGTTTGTTTATGGATGGGGTTGTTAGGGAGGTAAATGCAAGAGTTTTGGAAAGAGGGGCAAGTATGAAGTCTGTTGGGGATGAGAGAGCTTGGGAAGTGTCAGTTGTTGTTCGCTGATGATACAGCGCTGGTGGCTGATTCATGTGAGAAACTGCAGAAGCTGGTGACTGAGTTTGGTAAAGTGTGTGGAAGAAGAAAGTTAAGAGTAAATGTGAATAAGAGCAAGGTTATTAGGTACAGTAGGGTTGAGGGTGAAGTCAATTGGGAGGTGAGTTTGAATGGAGAAAAACTGGAGGAAGTGAAGTGTTTTAGATATCTGGGAGTGGATCTGGCAGCGGATGGAACCATGGAAGCGGAAGTGGATCATAGGGTGGGGGAGGGGGCGAAAATTCTGGGGGCCTTGAAGAATGTGTGGAAGTCGAGAACATTATCTCGGAAAGCAAAAATGGGTATTTATGAAGGAATAGTGGTTCCAACAATGTTGTATGGTTGCGAGGCGTGGGCTATGGATAGAGTTGTACGCAGGAGGATGGATGTGCTGGAAATGAGATGTTTGAGGACAATGTGTGGTGTGAGGTGGTTTGATCGAGTGAGTAACGTAAGGGTAAGAGAGATGTGTGGAAATAAAAAGAGCGTGGTTGAGAGAGCAGAAGAGGGTGTTTTGAAGTGGTTTGGGCACATGGAGAGGATGAGTGAGGAAAGATTGACCAAGAGGATATATGTGTCGGAGGTGGAGGGAACAAGGAGAAGAGGGAGACCAAATTGGAGGTGGAAAGATGGAGTGAAAAAGATTTTGTGTGATCGGGGCCTGAATATGCAGGAGGGTGAAAGGAGGGCAAGGAATAGAGTGAATTGGAGCGATGTGGTATACCGGGGTTGACGTGCTGTCAGTGGATTGAATCAAGGCATGTGAAGCGTCTGGGGTAAGCCATGGAAAGCTGTGTAGGTATGTATATTTGCGTGTGTGGACGTATGTATATACATGTGTATGGGGGGGGGTTGGGCCATTTCTTTCGTCTGTTTCCTTGCGCTACCTCGCAAACGCGGGAGACAGCGACAAAGTATAATAAATAAAAAAAAAATACATTGAGGTGTATAGGTATGTATATTTGCATGTGTGGATGTGTCTGTATATACATGTATATGTGGGTGGGTTGGGCCATTCTTTCGTCTGTTTCCTTGTGCAACCTCGCTAACGTGGGAGACAGCGACAAAGTATAATAAAGAAATTAAAAAGTAAAGATGTTTTAGAAGGAGTTAAATAAAGTGCGTAAGACATGAGAACAAATGGGAACATCGGTGAAGGGGGCTAATGGGGAGATGATAGCAAGTAGTGATGATGTGAGAAGGAGATGGAGTGAGTATTTTGTAGGTTTTTGAATGTGTTAGATGATAGAGTGGCAGATATAGGGTGTTTTGGCCGAGGTGGTGTGTGAAGTGAGAGGGTCAGGGAGAATGATTTGGTAAACAAAGAAGAATTGGTGAAAGCTTTGTGGAAGATGAAGGCCGGCAAGGCGGCGGGTTTGGATGGTTCTGCTATGGAATTTATTAAAAAAGGGGGTGACTGTGTTGTTGACCGAATGGTGAGGATATTCAATGTATGTTTGACTTATGGTGAATTGCCTGAGGATTGGCGGAATGCATGCATAGTGCCATTGTACAAAGGGAAAGGGAATAAAAGTGAGTGTTAAAATTACAGAGGTATAAGTTGGTTGAATATTCATGGGAAATCATGTGGGAGGGTATTGATTGTGAGGGTGAAGGCATGTATTGAATATCAGATTAGGGAAGACCAGTGTGGTTTCAGAAGTGGTAGAGGATGTGTGGATCAGGTATTTGCTTTGAAGAATTTTTTTTCATTTTCATTATTTTACTTTGTCACTGTCTCCCGCGTTAGCGAGGTGGCGCAAGGAAACAGATGAAAGAATGACCCAACCCACCCACATATACGTGTATATACACACGTCCACACACGAAACTATACATACCTATACATCTCAACATATACATATATATATATATATATATATACACACACAGACATATACATATATACCCATGTACATAATGCATACTGTCTGCATACTGCATAATGCATCCTGTCTCTGCATGTATTTATATACTTGTGTATGTGGGTGGTTTGGGCCATTCTTTCGTCTGTTTCCTTGCAATACCTCACTAATGCGGGAGACATTGACAAAGTATGATAAACAAAAAAAATGCACACACATAGACATATGCATATATACACATGTACATATTCATACTTGCTTTGCCTTCATCCATTCCTATTGCTACCCCACCCCATAGGAAACAGCATTGGTACTCCCTGCTTCAGCGAGATAGCTCCTGGAAAAAAGACAAAAAAGGCCACATTCATTCTCACTCAGTCTCTAGCTGTCATGTGTAATGCACCAAAACCACAGCTCCCTATCCACATCCAGGCCCCACAGACCTTTCCGTGGTTTACCCCAGATGTTTCACATGCCATGGTTCAGTCCATTGATAGCATGTCTACCCTGGTATACCACATCGTTCCAATTCCCTCTATTCCTTGCATGCCTCTCACCCTCTTGTATGTTCAGGCTCTTATCACTCAAAATCTTTTTCACTCCATGCTTCCACCTCCAATTTGGTCTTCTACTTCTTGTTCCCTCGACCTCTGACACATATATCTTTTTTGTCAATCTTTCCTCACTTATTTTCTCCATATGTTTAAACCATTTCAACACACCCTCTTCTGCTCTCTCAACCACACTTGTTTTATTTCCACACATCTCTCTTACCCTTTCATTACTTACTTGATCAAACCACCTCACACCACATATTGTCTTCAAACATTTCATTACCAGCACATCCACCCTCCTCCGTACAACCCTATCTATAGCCCATGACTCGCAAGCATATAATATTGTTGGGGCAACTATTCCTTCAAACATACCCATTTTTGCTCTCTGAGATAATGATCTCTCCTTCCACACATTCTTTATCGCTCCAAGAACCTTCACCCCCTCCCCTAACCTGTGATTCACTTCTGCCTCCATAGTTCCATTCGCTGCCTAGTCCACTCCCAGTTATCTAAAACACTTCACTTCCTCCAGTTTTTCTCCATTCAAACTTTCATTCCAGTTAATTTGTCTCTCAACCCTCCTGAGCCTAATAACCTTGCTCTTATTTACATTTACTCTCAACCTCCTTTCACACACTTTTCCAAACACAGTAACCAACTTCTGCAGTTTTTCACTCGGATCAGCCACCAGAGCTGTATCATCAGCGAATAACAACTGACTCACTTCCCAGGCTCTCTCATCCCAAACAGACTTATACTCGCCCCTCTCAATAAAACTCTTGCATTTAAACAAATTTAACATCCATGGGGACATTACACACCCCTGTCACAGACCAACATTCACAGGGAACCTATCACTCTCCTCTCTTCCTACTCGTACACGTCTTACATCCTTGGTAAAAACTTTTCACTACTTCTAACAGCTTACCTCCCACACCATATACTTTTAAGACTTTTCACATAGCATCTCAATCAACCCTATCATATGCCTTCTCCAGATCCATAAATGCTACATATAAATCCATCTGTTTTTCTAAGTATTTCTCACACCCATTCTTCAAAGGAAACACCTGATCCACACATCCTCTACCACTTCTGAAACCACACTGCTCTTCCCCAGTCTGATGCTCTATATATGCCTTCACCCTCTCAATCAATACCCTCTCATATAATTTCTCAGGAATACTCAAGAAACTTATGCCTATGTAATTTGAACACTCACCTTTATCCCTTTTACTTTTGTACAATGGCACTATGCATGCATTCTGCCAGTCCTCAGGCACTTCACCATGATCCATACGTACATTGAATATTCTTACCAACCAATGAACAACACAGTCTCCTGTTTTCTTAAAAAATTCTACTGTAATACCATCCAAACCCACCGCCTTGCCAAATTTCATCTTTGGCAAAGCTTTCACTATCTCTTCTCTTTAAACCAAACCATTCTCCCTTACCCTCTCACTTTGCACACTACTATCACCAAAACACCCTATATCTGCTACTCTATCATCAAACACATTCAACAAACCTTCAAAATACTCACCCCATCTCCTCACTTCTTCACTACCTGTTATTACTTACCCCCTTCACTGATGTTCCCATTTGTTCTCATGTCTTATGCACGTTATTTACCTCCTTCCAAAGCATCCTATTCTCCCTAAAGTTTAATGATACTCTCTCACCCCAACTTGCATTTGCTCTCTTTTTCAATCCTTGCACCTTCCTCTTGACTTCCTGCTGCTTTCTTTTATTCATCTCCCAGTCGTTTGCATTCCATCCCTGTAAGTATTGTCCTAACGCCTCTCTTTTATCTTTCACTAACAACGTTACCTCTTCATCCCACCACTCTACCCTTTCTAATCTGCCTACCTCCCACCTTTCTCATGCCTCATTCATCTTTTGCACATCATCACTGCTTTCCTTATTACATCCCGTTCCTCACCCACTCCCTTCACATCATTTGCTCTCACCTTTTGCCATTCTACACTCAATCTCTCTTGGTACTTCCTCATACAAGTGTCCTTTCCAAGCCCACTTACTCTCACCACTTTCTTGTCCTCAACATTCTCTCTTCTTTTTTGAAAACCTCTACAAAGGTTGTAAAGTGAACAATTGTGGACTCTCTACATGTAGCTAAAGGTATGGATAGCAGCTTGAGCACTAGACGTCACAATTTCCTGTATTGAAAGTGCAACTTGTGCATAGTTGTAAGTTTTGCTTTGCAAAACTTTTTCTTTCTTTTTTACTCAGAATTCCTTATTTTTGCCATGTTCTTTTTTTGTTTGTTTGGAAAGGTTGGCAGCTCTGCATTTAGCAAATAAAGTCCTGCTAGCTCTCTCTGGCTGTTTTATTAGTGGACACTAAGTCATCTGTGAGGATTTGAATTCTCATATACGTCCAAGCAATCCCAGGTCATTGCTGTTGTAATAGGTCTTGAAAATTGTACATTTTGTTGTAGACTATTGAAAGAATAGCAAATAGATGCCTGAATTGAAATGCTAATGTGTCCTGAAGGGTTTTAAAAGCAGGCACTAGATTCAAGTATGGTTATTGTTGTTGTTGATGACAATATTTGTCATCGACTTCCTGTAAAAAAGAAAGGAATAATATTAAAGACAAAGTTTAGTTATCACAGAAATGCTGCAGTTGTATTGTTTGGGTAATGTTAGGTAGTAATTGATTTTGAAATTGATATGATGCCCTGAACAAGTAATTTTATCTTCCTTTCTGTCATCCATATCTTTGCTGTCTCTTTTATTGTGCCACTGTTCAATTGATATCTTGTTCCTCTCCTCTGGAATTTATCTCACCTTTGCTGTTGCATGTAATGTGCATCTCTGTCATGTATAAGGCATTTTATTCTCTCCATGACTCTTCTATGCCCTCCCCCTCCCCATATTCATTAGAAGTGTAAACCATACAACATTCATTGCAATAAGAATAAACTTAGTTGTGAATGGGGTGTTCTGGTAATCAGACTTGATGTGTACTATCATTTTTACAGTGTAGTCAACCAAAGCCAATCTTGAAAGACTGGGAGATGAATGCCATGATGGCTGCCTTCTTGTCACCAGTACGAGAGGACCTCAATCAAATTCGAGCCCTGGCATTGCCAAGAATTGATGCCCGAGCTGTGCATGTTGCTGCCATATTCATGAAGGGACTTGTCAATTTCTATTTTCTCTTGGCAGCTTGTGATTTCCCAGTTGAGCGTAAGAATGTAAGTTTTTCTTCAGGCATCATAAATTTACAGGAGATCCAGAGTGAAGTGTATTTTTTACCAATATATTTCCAAAAAATCAGTATCTTTTTTTGTTTATGTTAGGTGTCTGTAATTGCATGACTAAACATATATCAGTGTATTCATTTTATTTTTATTGTAATAGGTTATAATGTTTGGGTTTTGATATTCTGATATTTTCTAGTTACTGTCTATCCCCTACTTATGACCTGTGTGACTTATGACCATCCATACATACAACCAAAAAAATTTATGAAGAAATAAATGTAAATAGGAAAGTCACGCTTAGTTATATGTATGATAGTGACTGTCAGACGATATCCTGTTACTGTGTTCACGCAGCATCTCTCTCAGTACTCGTTCTCAGTTACCATTCAGTAAGCGCGTGTTATTCAAGTGAATCTAACAAATTTTCATGCTGGTTTAAACCATTTTTGTATTAAACCCCAAAGATGATGAGCAGGAGGAAAGACCCAACACATTTTGATAGATTTGGCATGAAGCCAAGGAAGACGCTCGATTTAGAATTGGAAATGAAGGAGGAAAACCTTAATGTGATTACACGTGATGGACAGTTGTCCCATTCAAAGGTCTCCACAATTGTAAAGGACAAAGAAAAAGTATGTGAGGCAGTGAATGGTTCAGCAAGTATGAATTCTATGATAATAACAAAGCAACGACAAGAGTCCATCCACAAAAGTTGTTCGTGCTGTGGATGGTGGAATATTAGATTTAATAATGTGTACCACTAAGCTTACTAACAGTTCAGACAAAGGCTAGAAGTATTTTTGAGATTGAGGAAGTGAGTGGGTGAGGATTACATTGAGAATTTCACATTAAGTCATGGTTGGTTCAATTGATTTAAAAGAAGATGTACCTTGCACAGTGTTCAAATCACAGGTGAAGCAGTGAGTGCTGACAAAGGAGCTGACAAAAAGGTAAAGAATAAACCAAAGAATTTTTCTCAATGAACTAGACTGATTTAAAAAAATGTCAGTTCATGAAACTGGTTTAACGAAAATCAGAATATCACAATTGAACTTATATAATGTAGAAAATAAGAATAATGAAATATGAACTAAAGAATCTTAAACAAAAGGTAAAAAGAGACTACGGAATCATATGATATAGCTGGATAATAAAAAACAAGATATTCATGATAGAAATTGAGTAGCATGAAAAAAAATGATGTACAAATATACAAATTTTACATGCCAAACTGACATATGTCTGACTTAAGTCCATTTCAAGATCCGAATGGTCAGTCAGAACAGGACTCGGACGTAGGTCTTGGATAGATAGTACACATACATATACATGCTTGAACATACACACGTGTATTCATTTTATTTCTTTATTCTATACTTTGTCGCAGTCTCCTGCGTTAGCGATGTAGCACAAGGAAACAGATGAAAGAATGGCCCTACCCACCCACATACACATGTATATACATACATGCCCACACACGCACATATACATACCTATACATTTCAACGTATACCTACATATACATACCCAGACATATACACACATGTACATATTCATACTTGCTACCTTCATCCATTCCCATCACCACCCCACCACACATGAAATGGCACCCCCTCCCCACCTCATGCGCATGAGGTAGTGCTAGGAAAAGACAACAAAGGCCACATTCATTCACACTCAGTCTGTAGCTATCATGTGTAATGCACCAAAACCACAGCTCCCTTTCCACGTCTAGGCCCCACAAAACTTTCCATGGTTTACCCCAGATACTTCACATGCCGTGGTTCAATCCATTGACAGCATGTCGACCCTGGTATACCACATCATCCCAATTCACTTTATTCCTTGCATGCCTTTCACCTTCCTGTATGTTCAGGCCCCGATCGCTCAAAATCTTATTCATTCCATCCTTCCACCTCCAATTTGGTCTCCCACTTCTCCTCGTTCCCTCCACCTCTGACACATATGTATCCTCTTTGTCAATCTTTCCTCACTCATTCTCTCCATGTGACCAAAACATTTCAATACACCATCTTTTGCTCTCTCAACCACACTCTTTATTACACACATCTCTCTTACCCTTTCATTATTTACTCGATCAAACCACCTCACACCCCATATTGTTCTCAGACATCTCATTTCCAACACATCCACCCTTCTCAGCACAACCCTATCTATCGCCCATGCCTCACAACCATACAACATTGTTGGAACCACTATTCCTTCAAACCTACCCATTTTTGCTCTCCGAGATAACAGTCTTGCCTTCCACACATTCTTTAATGCTCCCAGAATCTTTGCCCTTTCCCCAACCCTGTGACTCACTTCCGCTTCCATTGTTCCATGCGCTGCTGAATCCACTCCCAGATATCTAAAACATTCCACTTCCTCCAGTTTTTCTCCATTCAAACTTATCTCCCAATTTGCTTGTCCCTCAACTCTACTGTACCTAATAACTTTGCTCTTATTCAGATTTACTCTCAGCTTTCTTCTTTCACACACTTTACCAAACTCAGTCACCAGCTTCTGCAGTTTCTCACACGAATCAGCCACCAGTGCTGTGTCATCACCAATAACAACTGACTCATTTCCCAAGCCTTCTCATCCACAACAGACTGCATACTTGCCCCTCTTTCCAAAACTCTTGCATTCACTTCCCTACCAACTCCATCCATAAACAAATTAAACAACCATGGAGACATCATGCACCCATGCCGCAAACCGACATATACTGGGAACCAGTCACTTTCCTCTCTTCCCACTTGCACACATGCCTCACATCCTCGATAAAAACTTTTCACTTCTAGCAACTTACCTCCCACACCATATACTTTTAATACCTTCCGCAAAGCATTTTTATCAACTCTATCCTATGCCTTCTCCAGATCCATAAATGCTACATACAAATCCAATTGTTTTTCTAAGTATTTCTCACATACATTCTTGTGAGCAAACATCTGATCCACTCATCCTCTACCACTTCTGAAACCACACTGCTCTTCCCCAATCTAATGCACTGTACATGAATTCACCCTCTCAGTCAGTACCCTCCCATTTAATTTCCCAGGAATACTAAACAAACTTATACCTCTGTAATTTGAACACTCACCTTTATCCCCTTTGCCTTTGCACAATGGTGCTATGCATGCATTCTGCCAACCCTCAGGCACTTCAAAATGAACCATACATACATTGAATATCCTCACCAACCGGTCAACAAAACAGTCACCCCCTTTTTAACAAATTCCACTGCAATACCATCCAAACCCACCACCTTGCCAGCTTTCATCATCCACAAAGCTTTCACTACCTCTTCTCTCTTTACCAAACCATTCTCCCTGACCCTCTCACCTCGCACACCACCTTGACTAAAACACCCTGTATCTGCCACTCTATCTTCAAACGCATTCAACAAACCTTCAAAATACTCACTCCATCTCCTTCTCACTTCGCCACGCCACCACACATGAAATGGCACCCCCCTCCCCTAAGTGCATGCGAAGTAGTGCTATTAAAAGACAAGAAAGGCCACATTTGTTCACACTCAGAGAGGGGAGAGTGGGGTGCCATTTCATGTGTGGCAAGGTGGTGTTGGGAATGGATGAATGGATATATGTACGTATACGTTGAAATGTATGGGTATGTATATGTGTGTGTGTTTGTGGGTGGGTTGGGCCATTCTTTTGTCTTGTTAACTTGTGCTACCTCATTAACGCGGGAGACTGACAAAGTATGTGATACAGTGTGAGAAAGTAAACTCTAGATTGATATGGGTAAAACTGAAAGTGGATGGAGAGAGATGGGTGCTTATTGGTGCTTATGCACCTGGGCATGAGAAGAAAGATCATGAGAGGCAAGTGTTTTGGGACCAGCTGAGTGAGTGTGTTAGTAGTTTTGATGCACTAGACCGGGTTATAGTGATGGGTGATTTGAGTGCAAAGGTGAGTAATGTGGCAGTCGAGGGAATAATTGGTGTACATGGGTTGTTCAGTGTTGTAAATGGAAATGGTGAAGAGCTTGTAGATTTGTGTGCTGAAAAAGGACTGGTGATTGGGAATACCTGGTTTAAAAAGAGAGATATACATAAGTACATGTATGTAAGTAGGAGAGATGGCCAAAGAGCATTATTGGATTACGTGTTAATTGATAGGCACACAAAAGAGAGACTATTGGATGTTATTGTGCTGAGAGGTGCAACTGTAGGGATTCCTGATCATTATCTTGTGGAGGCGAAGATGAAGATTGGTCAAGGTTTTCAGAAAAGAAGAGAGAATGTTGGGGTGAAGATAGTGGTGAGAGTAAGTGAGCTTGGGAAGGAGACCAGGAGAGACTGAATGCAGAATGGAAAAAGGTGAGAGCAAAGGAGATAAGGGGAGTGGTGGAGCAAGGGGATGTATTTAGGGAAGCAGTGATGGCTTGCGCAAAAGATGCTTGATGCATGAGAAGCGTGGGAGGTGGGCAGATTAGAAAGGGTCGTGAGTGGTGGGATGAAGAAGTAAGATTACTAGTGAAAGAGAAGAGAGAGGCTTTTGGACGATTTTTGCAGGGAAATAGTGCAGATGACTGGGAGATGTATAAAAGAAAGAGGCAGGAGGTCAAGAGAAAGGTGCAAGAGGTGAAAAAGAGGGCAAATGAGAGTTGGGGTGAGAGAGTATCATTAAATTTTAGGGAGAATAAAAAGATGTTTTGGAAGGAGGTAAATAAAGTGCGGAAGACAAGAGAACAAATGGGAACATCAGTGACGGAGGCTAATGGGGAGTTGATAACAAACAAGTAGTGGTGATGTGAGAAGGAGATGGAGTGAGTATTTTGAAGGTTTGTTGAATGTGTTAGATGATAGAGTGGCAGATATAAGGTGTTTTGGACGAGGTGGTGTGCGAAGTGAGAGGGTTAGGGAGAATGATTTAGTAAACAGAGAAGAGGTGAAAGTGGAGTGAAAAAGATTTTGAGCGATCTGGGCCTGACTCACTTCAGCATAGGAAGTGCTCTTGATGTCACCGATATCAACAGCAAACAACAACTGTCTTACTTCCCATACCCTCTCATCCCCATCAGACTGCATACTTGCCCCTCTCTCCAGAACTCTAGCATTTACCTCCCTAACCACCCAATCCATAGTAAGGATATTTAATGTATGTTTGACTCATGGTGAAGTGCCTGAGGATTGGCAGAATGCTTGCATAGTGCCATTGTACAAAGGCAAAGGGGATAAAGGTGAGTGCTCAAATTACAGAGGTATAAATTTGCTGAGTATTCCCGGGAAATTATATGGGAGGGTACTGATTGAGAGAGTGCGGGCATGCACAGAGCATCAGATTGGGGAAGAGCAGTGTGGTTTCAGAAGTGGTAGAGGATGTGTGGATCAGGTGTTTGCTTTGAAGAATGTATGTGAGAAATACTTAGAAAAGCAAATGGATTTATATGTAGCATTTATGGGTCTTGGGAAGGCATATGATAGAGTTGATAGAGATGCTATGTGGAAGTATTAAGAATATATGGTGTGGGAGGGAAGTTGTTAGAAGCAGTGAAAAGTTTTTATCAAGAATGTAACGTATGTGTGCAAGTAGGAAGAGAGGAAAGTGATTGGTTCTCAGTAAATGTTAGTTTGCGGCAGGGGTGCATGATGTCTCCATGGTTGTTTAATATGTTTATGGATGGGGTTGTTAGGGAGGTGAATGCAAGAGTTTTGGAGAGAGGGGCAAGTATGCAGTCTGTTGTGGATGAGAGGGCTTGGGAAGTGAGTCAGTTGTTGTTCGCTAATGATAAAGTGCTGATGGCTGAATTGGGTGAGAAACTGCAGAAGCTGGTGACTGAGTTTGGTAAAGTGTGTGAAAGAAGAAAGCTGAGAGTAAATGTGAATAAGAGCAAGGATATTAGGTACAGTAGGGTTTAGGGACAAGTCGATTGGGAGGTAAGTTTGAATGGAGAAAAACTGGAGGAAGTGAATTGTTTTGGATATCTGGGAGTGGATCTGGCAGCGAATGGAACCATGGAAGCGGAATTGAGTCACAGGATGGGAGAGGGGGTGAAAGTTCTGGGAGTGTTGAAAAATGTGTGGAAGGTAGGAACATTATCTCGGAAAGCAAAAATGGGTATGTTTGAATGATAGTGGTTCCAGCAATGTTATATGGTTGTGAGGTGTGGGCTATAGGTAAAGTTGTGCGGAGATGGGTGGATGTGCTGGAAATGAGATGTTTGAGGACATTATGTGATGTGAGGTGGTTTGATTGAGTAAGTAATGAAAGGGTAAGAGAGAGATGTGTGGTAATAAAAAGAGTATGGTTGAGAGAGCAGAAGAGGGTGTTTTGAAATGGTTTGGTCACATGGAGAGAATGAGTGAGGAAAGATTGACAAAGAGGAGGGAATGAGGTGAAGTGGGAGACCAAATTGGAGGTGGAAATATGGAATGAAAAAGATTTTGAGCGATCTGGGCCTGAACATGCAGGAGAGTGAAAGGCATGCAAGGAATAGAGTGAATTGGAACGATGTGGTATACAGGGGTGGACATGCTGTCAATGGATTGAACCAGGGCATGTGAAGCGTCTGGGGTAAAGCATGGCAAGTTTTGTGGGACCTATATGTGGAAAGGGAGCTGTGGTTTTGGTGCATTATACATGACAGTTAGAGACTGTCATGTATATATTGTATATATTGTATATTATATATATTGTATATATTGTATATTGAATTCTATTGTATTTTAACTTTCTAAAAGGAGAAATAGAAGAAGGAGTCACACGGGGAGTGCTCATCCTCCTCAAAGGCTCAGATTGGGGTGTTTAAATGTGTGTTGATGT
Source organism: Panulirus ornatus (assembly GCF_036320965.1). Classification (NCBI taxonomy): domain Eukaryota; kingdom Metazoa; phylum Arthropoda; class Malacostraca; order Decapoda; family Palinuridae; genus Panulirus; species Panulirus ornatus. The sequence continues at coordinate 22,074,953 of NC_092288.1, read as the reverse complement.
AACCAACATGAAAAAAAAGGAGAGATAGGTAGTATGTTTGAGGAAAGGAACCTGGATGTTTTGGCTCTGAGTGAAACGAAGGTCAAGGGTAAAGGGGAAGAGTGGTTTGGGAATGTCTTGTGAGTAAAGTCAGGGGTTGGTGAGAGGACAAGAGCAAGGGAAGGAGTAGCACTACTCCTGAAACAGGAGTGGTGGGAGTATGTGATAGAGTGTAAAAAAGTGAACTCTAGATTGATATGGGTAAAACTAAAAGTGGATGGAGAGAGAGGGGTGATTATTGGTACCAGTGCACCTGGGCATGAGAAGAAAGATCATGAGAGGCAAGTGTTTTGGGACCAGCTGAGTGAGTGTCTTAGTAATTTTGATGCACGAGACCGGGTTATAGTGATGGGTGATTTGAATGTAAAGGTGAGTAATGTGGCAGTTGAGGGAATAATTGGTGTACATGGGGTGTTCGGTGTTGTAAATGGAAATGGTGAAGAGCTTGTAGATTTATGTGCTGAAAAAGGACTGGTGATTGGGAAAACCTGGTTTAAAAAGAGATATACATAAGTATACGTATGTAAGTAGGAGAGATGGCCAGAGAGCGTTACTGCATTACGTGTTAATTGGCATGCGAAAGAGAGACTTTTGGATGTTAATATGTTGAGTGGTGCAACTGGAGGGATGTCTGATCATTATCTTGTGGAGGCAAAAGTGAAGATTTGTAGAGGTTTTCAGAAAAGAAGAGTGAATGTTGGGGTGAAAAGAGTGGTGAGAGTAAGTGAGCTTGGGAAGCAGACTTGTGTGAGGAAGTACCAGGAGAGACTGAGTACAGAATGGAAAAAGGTGAGAACAAAGGATGTAAGGGGAGTGGGGGAGGAATGGGATGCATTTAGGGAAGCATTGATGGCTTGTGCAAAAGATGCTTGTGGCATGAGAAGTGTTGGAGGTGGGCAGATTAGAAAGGGTAGTGAGTGTTGGGATGAAGAAGTATGATTATTAGTGAAAGAGAAGAGAGAGGCATTTGGACAATTTTTGCAGGGAAATAATGCAAATGACTGGGAGATGTATAAATGAGAGGCAGGAGGTCAAGAGAAAGGTGCAAGAGGTGAAAAAAGAGGGCAGATAAGAGTTGGGGAAGTATCATTAAATTTAAGGGGGAATAAAAAGATGTTTTGGAAGGAGGTAAATAAAGTGCGTAAGACAAGGGAACAAATGGGAACATCAGTGAAGGGGGCTAATGGGAAGGTGATAACAAGTAGTGGTGATGTGAGGAGATGGAGTGAGTATTTTGAAGGTTTGTTGAATGTGTTTGATGATAGAGTGGCAGATATAGGGTATTTTGGTCGAGGTGGTATTCAAAGTGAGAGGGTTAGGGAGAATGATATGGTAAACAGAGAAGAGGTAGTAAAACCTTTGCGGAAGATGAAAGCCGGCAAGGCAGAGGGTTTGGATGGTATTGCAGTGGAATTTATTAAAAAAAGGGGGTGACTGTGTTGTTGACTGGTTGGTAAGGTTATTTAATGTATGTATGACTCATGATGAGGTGCCTGAGGACTGGTGGAATGCTTGCATAGTGCCATTGTACAAAGGCAAAGGGGATAAGAGTGAGTGCTCAAATTACATAGGTATAAGTTTGTTGAGTATTCCTTGGAAATTATATGGGAGGGTATTGATTGAGAGGGTGAAGACATGTACAGAGCATCAGACTGGGGAAGAGCAGTGTGGTTTCAGAAGTGGTAGAGGATATGTGGATCAGGTGTTTGCTTTGAAGAATGTATGTGAGAAATACTTAGAATTTATGGATCTGGAGAAGGCATATGATAGAGTAGATAGAGATGCTCTGTGGAAGGTATTAAGAATATATAGTGTGAGAGGCAAATTGTTAGAAGCGGTGAAAAGTTTTTATTGAGGATATATAACATGTGTATGAGTAGGAAGAGAGGAAAGTGATTGGTTCCCATTGAATGTCGGTTTGCAGCAGGAGTGTGCATTGTCTCCATGGTTGTTTGATTTGTTTATGGATGGGGTTGTTAGGGTGGTGAATGCAAGGGTTTTGGTGAGAGGGGCAATTATGCAGTCTATTGTGGATGAGAGGGCTTGAGAATGAGTTAGGTGTTATTTGCTGATGATACAGCGCTGGTGGCTGATTCGGGTGAGAAACTGCAGAAGTTGGTGACTGAGTTTGTTAAAATGTGTGAAAAAAGAAAGTTAAGAGTAAATGTGAATAAGGACAAGGTTATTTGGTACAGTAGGGTTGAGGGACAAGTCAATTGGGAGGTAGATTTGAGTAGAATAAAACTGGAGGAAGTGAAGCATTTTAGATATCTGGGAGTGGATTTAGAAGCGGACGGAACCACGGAAGCAGAAGTGAGTCACATGATGGGGGAGGGGCGAAGGTACTGGAAGCATTGAAGAATGTGTGGAAGTTGAGAACGTTATCTTGGAGAGCACAAATGGGTATGTTTGAAGGAATAGTGGTTCCAACAATGTTATATGGTTGCGAGTCGTGAGCTATAGATAGGGTTGTGCTGAGGAGGGTGGATGTATTAGAAATGAAATGTTTAAGAACAATATGTGGTGTGAGGTGGTTTGATCGAGTAAGTAATGAGAGGGTAAGAGAGATATGTGGTAATAAAAAGAGTATGGTTGAGAGAGCAGAAGAGGGTGTATTGAAATGGTTTGGACACATGGAGAGAATGAGTGAGGAAAGATTGACCAAGAGGATATATGTGTCGGAGGTGGAGGGAACAAGGAGAAGTGAGAGACCAAATTGGAGGTGGAAGGATGGAGTGAAAATGATTTTGAGCAATTGGGGCCTGTACACACAGGAGGGTGAAAGGTGTGCAAGGAATAGAGTGAACTGGAACTATGTGGTATACTAGAGTCGACATGCTGTCAAATGGATTGAACCAGGGCACATGAAGCATCTAGGGTAAACCATAAAAGGTGTGAAGTTCCTCCTTTACTTTTTAGGACAGTAGCTATGGTTGAGGATGTGGGATGTGTAATAGATTTTTTAGAATTAAGAATGGTACTAGCGAGTGAATATTCTTTTTTTTTAATGCTGGTGTATATATACTCATTCTCCAATAGATGAAAGCAGTAATATTGTTAATTAAATATATTTCAGTGTGCATTGTGTTGTAGGTTTTTCAGCAGAAGGTGCATAAAGATCATGTATGATTCATGGTGAGGTGCCTGAGGATTGGCGGAATGCGTGCATAGTGCCATTGTACAAAGGCAAAGGGGATAAGAGTGAGTGATCAAATTACAGAGGTATAAGTTTGTTGAGTATTCTTGGTAAGTTATATGGGAGGGTATTGATTGAGAGGGTGAAGGCATGTGCAGAGCACCAGATTGGGGAAGAGCAGTGTGGTTTCAGAAGTGGTAGAGGATATGTGGATCAGGTGTTTGCTTTGAAGAATGTATGTGAGAAATACTTAGAAAAGCAAATGGATTTGTATGTAGCATTTATGGATGTGGAGAAGGCATATGATAGAGTTGATAGAGATGCTCTGTGGAAGGTACTAAGAATATATGGTGCGGGAGGCAAGTTGTTAGAAGCAGTGAAAATTTTTTATCGAGGATGTAAGGCATGTGTACGTGTAGGAAGAGAGGAAAGTGATTGGTTCTCAGTGAGTGTAGGTTTGCGGCAGGGGTGTGTGATGTCTCCATGGTTGTTTAATTTGTTTATGGATGGGGTTGTTAGGGAGGTGAATGCAAGAGTTTTGGAAAGAGGGGCAAGTATGAAGTCTGTTGGGGATGAGAGAGCTTGGGAAGTGAGTCAGTTGTTGTTCGCTGATGATACAGCGCTGGTGGCTGATTCATGTGAGAAACTGCAGAAGCTGGTGACTGAGTTTGGTAAAGTGTGTGAAAGTAGAAAGTTAAGAGTAAATGTGAATAAGAGCAAGGTTATTAGGTACAGTAGGGTTGAGGGTCAAGTCAGTTGGGAGGTAAGTTTGAATGGAGAAAAACTGGAGGAAGTAAAGTGTTTTAGATATCTGGGAGTGGATCTGTCAGTGGATGGAACCATGGAAGTGGTAGTGAATCATAGGGTGGGGGAGGGGGCGAAAACCCTGGGAGCCTTGAAGAATGTGTGGAAGTCGAGAACATTATCTTGGAAAGCAAAAATGGGTATGTTTGAAGGAATAGTGGTTCCAATGATGTTGTATGGTTGCGAGGAGTGGGCTATGGATAGAGTTGTGCGCAGGAGGATGGATGTGCTGGAAATGAGATGTTTGAGGACAATATGTGGTGTGAGGTGGTTTGATCGAGTAAGTAATGTAAGGGTAAGAGAGATGTGTGGAAATAAAAAGAGCGTGGTTGAGAGAGCAGAAGAGGGTGTTTTGAAATGGCTTGGACACATGGAGAGAATGAGTGAGGAAAGATTGACCAAGAGGATATATGTGTCAGAGGTGGAGGGAACGAAGAGAGGTGGGAGACTAAATTGGAGGTGGAAAGATGGAGTGAAAAAGGTTTTGAGTGATTGGGGCCAGAACATGCAGAAGGGTGAAAGGCGGGCAAGGAATAGAGTGAATTGGATCAATGTGGTATACCGGGGTCGACGTGCTGTCAGTGGATTAAATCAGGGCATGTGAAGCGTCTGGGGTAAACCATGGAAAGTTCTGTGGGGAGTGGATGTGGAAAGGGAGCTGCGGTTTCGGGCATTATTGCATGACAGCTAGAGACTGAGTGTGAACGAATGGGGCCTTTGTTGTCTTTCCCTAGCTCTACCTTGCACACGTGAGGGGGGGAGGGGGATGTTATTTCATGTGTGGCGAGGTGGCGATAGGAATGAATAAAGGCAGACAGTGTGAATTGTGTGCATGTGTATATATGTATGTGTCTGTGTGTGTATATATATGTGTACATTGAGATGTATGGGTTCGTATATTTGCATGTGTGGACGTGTATGTATATACATGTGTATGGGGGTGGGTTGGGCCATTTCTTTCGTCTGTTTCCTTGCGCTACCTCGCAAATGCGGGAGATAGTGACAAAGCAAAATAAAAAAAAAATAAGTATATTTCAGTGTGCATTGTGTTGTAGGTTTTTCAGCAGAAGGTGCATGAAGATCAGTAACCAAAATGTTGAGGTGGCTTGGAGCATTTCTTCATTTACCACATTTTCACATGCAGGAAGAGGCATCTAAGGTAGAAATCAGCTTAATATGCAGGAAAGAATTTATGTCCCCTCTGAACTATGGATAAATGAGAAGCAGTTGATAGGAATTCTATGAAGTAGGAAGTGGATGTCATCTTTATGCTTCTCTTGTGTATAATGAGCTTATTTCTTTGTATCTTGGCAGGTGGTTCCCTGGGCCTTCTGGGATGGAAGAGTGTTTCACCACTATTACTTGCGAGCCAAGTCTGGAGCAAAGGTAGAAGACCTTTGTGAACATAAGGTAATGTTTATTTATAGTTTAGTATACAGGAATACTATCCCTTGTTTTAGGGAAGAAAAAAAAATACTACGTAAATATATCTTGCATGGTGTAGTTGGCTAATACTGGCAAGAGCTAGGGACTGCAAATTCTCTCATCATATATTATCATTTCTTGAAAATAGAAAGTTCACTGGAGTACTGGAGGGAGAGAAGTGGGGGGGTGGGAGATGAAGAATGCATGAAATGTTGTATGTAAGGGAGGCATGTCAGGATAGAGATTAAAGATTTTTGCCATGGTGGGTGTCAGAAATGTAGATAGATAGAGAGATAGAAACAATGTACATGATGAATTTAGGAGTTTTTCTTGAAGGCTTGATTCTGGATGTTACCCCATGAAGGTGGGAAAGGCATGGACTTAGAAAGAAAGAAATACACCTTATCAAAGCAGTCTAGTGCTTTACTGTTTGGTGCTTTATTCATATGGTGTCCATGAAAATTATATAAGATAATAGAAGCATGGAAAGAAACTGAAAATGGTTCAAAACCCATGTTTGGCTCTAGTGGGTGTAATTATTCAGGTAATGGCTGTTTGCATCAAGGTAGGAAGCCTGACTCACTTCAGCATAGGAAGTGCTCTTAATGTCTCTTTAATCACCCATATCAACAGCGAACAACTGACTCACTTCCCATGCCCTCTCATCCCCATCAGACTGCATAGTTGCCCCTCTCTCCAGAACTCTAGCATTTACCTCCCTAACCACCCAGTCCATAAACAACCATAGTTGCCCTTTCCCATGTTAGCAAGATAGCATCAAGAACAGATGACTGAGCCTTAGAGGAAAAAATCCTCACTTGGCCCCCTTCTCTTTTCCATCTTTTTGAAGACTGTATATATTATCCATGGGGATAGGAGAGAAAGAAAACTTCCCACATATTCCCTGTATGTCATAGAAGGTGATTTAAAGGGGTAGAAGCAAGGGGGTTGGAAATCCTCTCCTCTGGTTTTTACTTTTCCAAAGAGGAACAGAGAAGGGGGCCAAGCAAGGATTTTCCTTCGAAGGCTCAGTCCTCTTTTCTTGATGCTACCTTGCTAATATAATATAATAATATAATATTATTATATTTTTTTTATTATACTTTGTCGCTGTCTCCCGCGTTTGCGAGGTAGCGCAAGGAAACAGACGAAAGAAATGGCCCAACCCCCCCCCCCCATACACATGTATATACATACGTCCACGCACGCAAATATACATACCTACACAGCTTTCCATGGTTTACCCCAGACGCTTCACATGCCTTGATTCAATCCACTGACAGCACGTCAACCCCGGTATACCACATCGCTCCAATTCACTCTATTCCTTGCCCTCCTTTCACCCTCCTGCATGTTCAGGCCCCGATCACACAAAATCTTTTTCACTCCATCTTTCCACCTCCAATTTGGTCTCCCTCTTCTCCTCGTTCCCTCCACCTCCGACACATATATCCTCTTGGTCAATCTTTCCTCACTCATTCTCTCCATGTGCCCAAACCACTTCAAAACACCCTCCTCTGCTCTCTCAACCACGCTCTTTTTATTTCCACACATCTCTCTTACCCTTACGTTACTCGATCAAACCACCTCACACCACACATTGTCCTCAAACATCTCATTTCCAGCACATCCATCCTGCTGCGCACAACTCTATCCATAGCCCACGCCTCGCAACCATACAACATTGTTGGAACCACTATTCCTTCAAACATACCCATTTTTGCTTTCCGAGATAATGTTCTCGACTTCCACACATTCTTCAAGGCCCCCAGAATTTTCGCCCCCTCCCCCACCCTATGATCCTCTTCCGCTTCCATGGTTCCATCCGCTGCCAGATCCACTCCCAGATATCTAAAACACTTCACTTCCTCCAGTTTTTCTCCATTCAAACTCACCTCCCAATTGACCTGACCCTCAACCCTACTGTACCTAATAACCTTGCTCTTATTCTCATTTACTCTTAACTTTCTTCTTCCACACACTTTACCAAACTCAGTCACCAGCTTCTGCAGTTTCTCACATGAATCAGCCACCAGCGCTGTATCATCAGCGAACAACAACTGACTCACTTCCCAAGCTCTCTCATCCCCAACAGACTTCATACTTGCCCCTCTTTCCAAAACTCTTGCATTTACCTCCCTAACAACCCCATCCATAAACAAATTAAACAACCATGGAGACATCACACACCCCTGCCGCAAACCTACATTCACATATTATTATAATATATAATACTATAATATATAATATATAATGTATAATATTTAATAATATAACAATATAGTAATAAGGGTAAAGGGGAAGAGTGGTTTGGGAATGTCTTGTGAGTAAAGTCAGGGGTTAGTGAGAGGACAAGAGCAAGGGAAGCAGTAGCACTACTCCTGAAACAGGAGTTGTGGGAGTATGTGATAGAATGTAAGACCGTAAATTCTAGGTTGATATGGATAAAACTGAAAGTTGATGGAGAGAGATGGGTGATTATTGGTGCATATGCACCTGGGCATGAGAAGAAAGATCATGAGAGGCAAGTGTTTTAGGAGCAGCTGAATGAGCGTGTTAGTGGTTTTGATGCACAAGACCGGGTTATAGTGATGGATGATTTGAATGCAAAGGTGAGTAATGTGGCAGTTGAGGGAATAATTGGTATACATGGGGTGTTCAGTGTTGTAAATGGAAATGGTGAAGAGCTTGTAGATTTATGTGCTGAAAAAGGACTGGTGATTGGGAATACCCAATCACGAGATATACATAAGTTTATGTATGTAAGTAGGAGAGATGGCCAGAGAGCGTTAATGGTTTACGTGTTAATTGACACACGCGCGAAAGAGAGACTTTTGGATGTTAATGTGCTGAGAGGTGCAACTTGAGGGATGTCTGATCATTATCTTGTGGAGGCGAAGGTGAAGATTTGTTTGGATTTTCAGAAAAGAAGAGAGAATGTTGGGGTGAAGAGAGTGGTGAGAGTAAGTGAGCTTGGGAAGGAGACTTGTGTGAGGAAGTACCAGGAGAGACTGAGTACAGAATGGAAAAAGGTGAGAACAAAGGAGTTAAGGGGAGTGGGGGAGGAATGGGATGTATTTAGGGAAGCAGAGATGGCTTGCGCAAAAGATGCTTGTGGCATGAGAAGCGTGGGAGGTGGGCTGATTAGAAAGAGTAGTGAGTGGTGGGATGAAGAAGTAAGATTATTAGTGAAAAAGAAGAAAGAGGCATTTGGACGATTTTTGCAGGGAAAAAATGCAAATGAGTGGGAGATGTATAAAAGAAAGAGACAGGAGGTCAAGCAAAAGGTGCAAGAGGTGAAAAAGAGGGCAAATGAGAGTTGGGATGAGAGAGTATCATTAAATTTTAGGGAGAATAAAAAGATGTTCTGGAAGGAGGTAAATAAAGTGTGTAAGACAAGGGAGCAAATGGGAACTTCAGTGAAGGGGGCTAATGGGGAGGTGATAACAAGTAGTGGTGATGTGAGAAGGAGATGGAGTGAGTATTTTGAAGGTTTGTTGAATGCGTTTGATGATAGATTGGCAGATATAGGGTGTTTTGGTCGAGGTGATGTGCAAAGTGAGAGGGCTAGGGAAAATGATTTGGTAAACAGAGAAGAGGTAGTAAAAGCTTTGCGGAAGATGAAAGCCGGCAAGGCAGCAGGTTTGGATGGTATTGCAGTGGAAATTATTAAAAAATGGGGTGACTGTATTGTTGACTGGTTGGTAAGGTTATTTAATGTATGTATGACTCATGGTGAGGTGCCTGAGGATTGGTGGAATGCGTGCATAGTGCCATTGTACAAAGGCAAAGGGGATAAGAGAGTGCTCAAATTACAGAGATATAAGTTTTTTGAGTATTCCTGGTAAATTATATGGGAGGGTATTGATTGAGAGGGTGAAGGCATGTACAGAGCATCAGATTGGGGAAGAGCAGTGTGGTTTCAGAAGTGGTAGAGGATGTGTGAATCAGGTATTTGCGCTGAAGAATGTATGTGAGAAATACTTAGAAAAGCAAATGGATTTGTATGTAGCATTTATGGATCTAGAGAAGGCATATCATAGAGTTGATAGAGATGCTTTGTGGAAGGTACTAAGAATATATGGTGTGGGAGGCAAGTTGTTAGAAGCAGTGAAAAGTTTTTATCGAGGATGTAAGGCATGTGTACCTGTAGGAAGAGAGGAAAGTGATTGGTTCTCAGTGAATGTAGGTTTGCGGCTGGGGTGTGTGATGTCTCCATGGTTGTTTAATTTGTTTATGGATGGGGTTGTTAGGGAGGTGAATGCAAGAGTTTTGGAAAGAGGGGCAAGTATGCAGTCTGTTGTGGATGAGAGAGCTCGGGAAGTGAGTCAGTTGTTGTTCGCTGATGATACAGTGCTGGTGGCTGATTCATGTGAGAAACTGCAGAAGCTGGTGATTGAGTTTGGTAAAATGTGTGAAAGAAGAAAGTTAAGAGTAAATGTGAATAAGAGCAAGGTTATTAGGTACAGTAGGGTTGAGGGTTAAGTCAATTGGGAGGTAAGTTTGAATGGAGAAAAACTGGAGGAAGTAAAGTGTTTTAGATATCTAGGAGTGGATCTGGCAGCGTATGGAACAATGGAAGCGGAAGTGAATCATAGGGTGGGGGAGGGGACGAAAATCCTGGGAGCCTTGAAGAATGTGTGGAAGTCGAGAACATTATCTCAGAAAGCAAAAATGGGTATGTTTAAAGGAATAGTGGTTCCAACAATGTTGTATAGTTGCGAGGCGTGGGCTATGGATAGAGGTGTGTGCAGGAGGGTGGATGTGCTGGAAATGAGATGTTTGAGGACAATATGTGGTGTGAGGTGGTTTGATTAAGTAATGTAAGGGTAAGAGAGATGTGTGGAAATAAGAAGAGCATGGTTGAGAGAGCAGAAGAGGGTGTTTTGAAATGGTTTGGGCACATGGAGAGAATGAGTGAGGAAAGATTGACCAAGAGGATATATGTGTCGGAGGTGGAGGGAATGAGAAGTGGGAGACCAAATTGGAGGTGGAAAGATGGAGTGAAAAAGATTTTGAGTGATCAGGGCCTGAACATGCAGGAGGGTGAAAGGCGGGCAAGGAATAGAGTGAATTGGATCGATGTGGTATACTGGGGTCGACATGCTGTCAATGGATTGAATCAGGGCATGTGAAGCGTCTGGGGTAAACCATGGAAAGTTGTGTGGGGCCTGGATGTGGAAAGGGAGCTCTGGTTTCGGGCATTATTGCATGACAGCTATAGACTGAGTGTGAACGAATGGAGCCTTTGTTGTCTTTTCCTAGCGCTACCTCGCACACATGAGGGGGAGAGGGGGATGTTATTCCATGTGTGGCGAGGTGGTGATGGGAATGAATAAAGGCAGACAGTGTGAATTGTGTGCAGGTATATATATGTATATGTCTGTGTGTGTATATATATGTGTACATTGAGATGTATGGGTATGTGTATTTGCGTGTGGGGACATGTATGTATATACATGTGTATGGGGGTGGGTTGGCCCATTTCTATCATCTGTTTCCTTGCGCTACCTCGCAAACGCGGGAGACAGCGACAAAGCAAAATGATAATATAATAATAATAATAATGTATGAAAATATGTATGTGATATTTTTTATCATTCTTGAATGAATGTGGCCTTTGTTGTCTTTTCTTAGCGCTCCCTTGCGTGCATGCGGGGGGAGGGGGTTGTCATTTCATGTGTGGTGGGGTGGCAGCGGGAATGAATAAAGGCAGCAAGTATGAGTTATGCACATGTGTATATATGTATATGTCTGTGTATGTATATATATGTATGCGTTGAAGTGAGTGAGTGCTCAAATTACAGAGGTATAAGTTTGTTGAGTATTCTTGGTAAATTATATGGGAGGGTATTGATTGAGAGGGTGAAGGCATGTACAGAACATCAGATTGGGGAAGAGCAGTGTGGTTTCAGAAGTTGTAGAGGATGTGTGGATCAGGTGTTTGCTTTGAAGAATGTATGTGAGAAATACTTAGAAAAGCAAATGGATTTGTATGTAGCATTTATGGATCTGGAGAAGGCATATGATAGAGTTGATAGAGATGCTCTGTGGAAGGTATTAAGAATATATGGTGTGGGAGGCAAGTTGTTAGAAGCAGTGAAATGTTTTTATCGAGGATGTAAGGCATGTGTACGTTTAGGAAGAGAGGAAAGTGATTGGTTCTCAGTGAATGTAGGTTTGCGGCAGGGGTGTGTGATGTCTCCATGGTTGTTTAATTTGTTTATGGATGGGGTTGTTAGGGAGGTGAATGCAAGAGTTTTGGAAAGAGGGGCAAGTATGAAGTTTGTTGTGGATGAGAGAGCTTGGGAAGTGAGTCAGTTGTTGTTCGCTGATGATACAGCGCTGGTGGCTGATTCATGTGAGAAACTGCAGAAGCTGGTGACTGAGTTTGGTAAAGTGTGTGAAGGAAGAAAGTTAAGAGTAAATGTGAATAAGAGCAAGGTTATTAGGTACAGTAGGGTTGAGGGTCAAGTCAATTGGGAGGTAAGTTTGAATGGAGAAAAACTGGAGGAAGTAAAGGGTTTTAGATATCTGGGAGTGGATCTGGCAGCGGATGGAACCATGGAAGCGGAAGTGGATCATAGGGTGGGGGAGGGGGCGAAAACCCTGGGAGCCTTGAAGAATGTGTGGAAGTCGAGAACATTATCTCGGAAAGCAAAAATGGGTATGTTTAAGGAATAGTGGTTCCAACAATGTTGTATGGTTGCGAGGCGTGGGCTATGGATAGAGTTGTGCGCAGAGGATGGATGTGCTGGAAATGAGATGTTTGAGGACAATATGTGGTGTGAGGTGGTTTGATCGAGTAAGTAACGTAAGGGTAAGAGAGATGTGTGGAAATAAAAAGAGCGTGGTTGAGAGAGCAGAAGAGGGTGTTTTGAAATGGTTTGGGCACATGGAGAGAATGAGTGAGGAAAGATTGACCAAGAGGATATATGTGTCGGAGGTGGAGGGAATGAGAAGTGGGAGACCAAATTGGAGGTGGAAAGATGGAGTGAAAAAGATTTTGAGTGATCAGGGCCTGAACATGCAGGAGGGTGAAAGGCGGGCAAGGAATAGAGTGAATTGGATCGATGTGGTATACTGGGGTCGACATGCTGTCAATGGATTGAATCAGGGCATGTGAAGCGTCTGGGGTAAACCATGGAAAGTTGTGTGGGGCCTGGATGTGGAAAGGGAGCTCTGGTTTCGGGCATTATTGCATGACAGCTATAGACTGAGTGTGAACGAATGGAGCCTTTGTTGTCTTTTCCTAGCGCTACCTCGCACACATGAGGGGGAGAGGGGGATGTTATTCCATGTGTGGCGAGGTGGTGATGGGAATGAATAAAGGCAGACAGTGTGAATTGTGTGCAGGTATATATATGTATATGTCTGTGTGTGTATATATATGTGTACATTGAGATGTATGGGTATGTGTATTTGCGTGTGGGGACATGTATGTATATACATGTGTATGGGGGTGGGTTGGCCCATTTCTATCATCTGTTTCCTTGCGCTACCTCGCAAACGCGGGAGACAGCGACAAAGCAAAATGATAATATAATAATAATAATAATGTATGAAAATATGTATGTGATATTTTTTATCATTCTTGAATGAATGTGGCCTTTGTTGTCTTTTCTTAGCGCTCCCTTGCGTGCATGCGGGGGGAGGGGGTTGTCATTTCATGTGTGGTGGGGTGGCAGCGGGAATGAATAAAGGCAGCAAGTATGAGTTATGCACATGTGTATATATGTATATGTCTGTGTATGTATATATATGTATGCGTTGAAGTGAGTGAGTGCTCAAATTACAGAGGTATAAGTTTGTTGAGTATTCTTGGTAAATTATATGGGAGGGTATTGATTGAGAGGGTGAAGGCATGTACAGAACATCAGATTGGGGAAGAGCAGTGTGGTTTCAGAAGTTGTAGAGGATGTGTGGATCAGGTGTTTGCTTTGAAGAATGTATGTGAGAAATACTTAGAAAAGCAAATGGATTTGTATGTAGCATTTATGGATCTGGAGAAGGCATATGATAGAGTTGATAGAGATGCTCTGTGGAAGGTATTAAGAATATATGGTGTGGGAGGCAAGTTGTTAGAAGCAGTGAAATGTTTTTATCGAGGATGTAAGGCATGTGTACGTTTAGGAAGAGAGGAAAGTGATTGGTTCTCAGTGAATGTAGGTTTGCGGCAGGGGTGTGTGATGTCTCCATGGTTGTTTAATTTGTTTATGGATGGGGTTGTTAGGGAGGTGAATGCAAGAGTTTTGGAAAGAGGGGCAAGTATGAAGTTTGTTGTGGATGAGAGAGCTTGGGAAGTGAGTCAGTTGTTGTTCGCTGATGATACAGCGCTGGTGGCTGATTCATGTGAGAAACTGCAGAAGCTGGTGACTGAGTTTGGTAAAGTGTGTGAAGGAAGAAAGTTAAGAGTAAATGTGAATAAGAGCAAGGTTATTAGGTACAGTAGGGTTGAGGGTCAAGTCAATTGGGAGGTAAGTTTGAATGGAGAAAAACTGGAGGAAGTAAAGGGTTTTAGATATCTGGGAGTGGATCTGGCAGCGGATGGAACCATGGAAGCGGAAGTGGATCATAGGGTGGGGGAGGGGGCGAAAACCCTGGGAGCCTTGAAGAATGTGTGGAAGTCGAGAACATTATCTCGGAAAGCAAAAATGGGTATGTTTGAAGGAATAGTGGTTCCAACAATGTTGTATGGTTGCGAGGCGTGGGCTATGGATAGAGTTGTGCGCAAGAGGATGGATGTGCTGGAAATGAGATGTTTGAGGACAATATGTGGTGTGAGGTGGTTTGATCGAGTAAGTAACGTAAGGGTAAGAGAGATGTGTGGAAATAAAAAGAGCGTGGTTGAGAGAGCAGAAGAGGGTGTTTTGAAATGGTGTGGGCACATGGAGAGAATGAGTGAGGAAAGATTGACCAAGAGGATATATGTGTCGGAGGTGGAGGGAACGAGAAGAGGGAGACCAAATTGGAGGTGGAAAGATGGAGTGAAAAAGATTTTGTGTGATCGGGGCCTGAACATGCAGGAGGGTGAAAGGAGGACAAGGAATAGAGTGAATTGGATTGATGTGGTATACCGGGGTTGACGTGCTGTCAGTGGATTGAATCAGGGCATGTGAAGCGTCTGGTGTAAACCATGGAAAGCTGTGTAGGTATGTATATTTGCATGTGTGGACGTATGTATATACATGTGTATGGGGGTGGGTTGGGCCATTTCTTTTGTCTGTTTCCTTGCACTACCTCACAAACGCGGGAGACAGCGACAATGCAAAAAAAAAAAGAAAAATGTTGAAATGTATAGGTATGTATATGTTTGTGTGTGTGGACGTGTATGTATATACATGCGTATGTGGGTGGGTTGGGCCATTCTTTCGTAAGTTTCCTTGCGCTACCTCGCTAATGCAGGAGACAACGACAAAGTATAATAATAAAAAGAATGAAATGCAAAGTATGATAAATAAAAATTCATACATTATCTTTTTTATTATACTTTGTCACTGTCTCTCGCACTAGCGAGGTAGTGCAAGGAAACAGATGAAAGAATGGCCCAACGCACCCACATACACATACCTATACATACACACCCACACATGCACATATACATACCTGTACATTTCAACGTATACATATATATACAGACACAGACATATACATATATACACATGTACATATTCATACTTGTTGCCTTTATCCATTCCCATTGCCACCCTGCCACACATGAAATATGTATATTTATTTATTCATATTTATTTATTATACTTTGTCACTGTGTCCCGCATTAGGAAAGTAGCGCTAGGAAACTGACGAAAGAATGGCCCAACCCACCCACATACACATGTATATATACATACACGTCCACACATGCACATATACATACCTATACATTTCAACATACACATACACAGACATATGTACACATGTACATAATTCATACTTGCTGCCTTCATTCATTCCTGTCACCACCCTGCCACCCATGAAATAAAACCCCCCCTCCCCCAGCATGCACACGAGGTAGCGCTAGGAAAAGACAACAAAGGCCACATTGCTTCACACTCAGTCTCTAGCTGTCATGTATAATGCACCGAAACTACAGCTCCCTTTCCACATGCAGGCTTCACAAAACTTTCCATGGTTTACTCCAGACGCTTCACATGCCCCGGTTTAATCCTTTGACAGCACGTCAACCCAGGTATACCACATCATTCCAGTTCATTCTATTCCTTGCACGCCTTTCACCCTCCTGCATGTTAAGGCCCAAATCGCTCAAAATCTTCTTCACCACATCCTTTAACCTCCAATTTGGTGTCCCACTTCTCCTCGTTCCCTCCACCTCTGACACATAAATCCTCTTTCTCAGTCTTTCCTCACTCATTCTCTCCATGTAACCAAAGATAATGTTCTGGCCTTACACACATTCTTCAGTGCTCCCAGAACTTTTGCCCCCTTCCCCACCCTGTAACTCACTTCCACTTTCTTGGTTCCATCTGCTGCTAAATCCACTCCCAGATGCCTAAAACACTTCACTTCTTCCAGTTTTTCTCCATTCAAACTTACCTCCCAGTTGACTTGTCCCTCAACCCTACTGTACCTAATAACCTTGCTCTTATTCACATTTGCTCTCAGCTTTCTTCTTTCACACACTTTACCAAACTCAGTCACCAGCTTCTGCAGTTTCTCACCCAAATCAACCACCAGTGCTGTATCATCAGTGAACAACACCTGACTCACTTCCCAAGCCCTCTCATCCACAACAGACTGCATACTTGCCCCTCTCTCCAAGACTCTTGCATTCACCTCGTAAACAACCCCATCCATAAACAAATTAAACAACCATGGGGACATCACGCACCCCTGCTGCAAACAGACTTTCACTGGGAACTGATCACTTTCCTCTCTTCCTACTCGTAAACATACCATACATCCTTGATGAAAACGTTTCACTGCTTCTAGCAACTTACCTCCCACACCATATAATCTTAATATCTTCCACAGAGCATCTCTATCAACTCAATCTTATATAATTAATAGATGGAGTTCCGTTTTTAATGTTATCCCTGGGGATAGGGGAGAAAGAATACTTTCCACGATTAAAGGGGACAGGAGTGGTGGGGCTAGAAACTCTCCTTTCCTTGTATTTTAACTTTGTAACTTTGTAAAAGGGGAAACAGAAGAAGGAGTCATGCAGGAAGTGCTCATCCTCCTTGAAAGCTCAGATTGGGGTGTCTAAATGTGTGTGGATGTAACCAAGATGAGAAAAAAGGAGAGATAGGTATAGTGTTTAAGGAAACGAACCTGGATGTTTTGGCTTTGAGTGAAACAAAGCTCAAGGGTAAGGGGGAAGAGTGGTTTGGGAATGTTTTGGGAGTAAAGTCAGGGGTTGGTGAGAGGACAAGAGCAAAGGAAGGAGTAGCACTACTCCTGAAACAGGAGTTGTGGGAGTATGTGATAGAGTGTAAGAAAGTGAACTCTAGATTGATATGGGTAAAACTGTAAGTGGATGGAGAGAGATGGATGATTATTGGTGCCAATGCACCTGGGCATGAGAAGAAAGATCATGATAGGCAAGTGTTTTGGAAGCAGCTGAGTGGGTGTGTTACCAGTTTTGATGCATGAGACTGGGTTATAGGAATGGGTGATTTGGATGCAAAGGTGAGTAGTGTGGTAGTTCAGGGAATAATTGGTGTAAATGGGCTGTTCAGTGTTGTAAATGGTGAAGAGCTTGTAGATTTGTGTACTGAAAAAAGGATTAGCGATTGGGAATACTTGGTTTAAAAAGAGAGATATACATAAGTATATGTATGTAAGTAGGAGAGATGGCCAGAGAGCGTTATTGGAATAAGTGTTAATTGATAGGTGCGTGAGAGATTCTTTTAGATGTTAATGTGCTGAGAGGTACAATTGGAGGGATGTCTGATCATTATCTTGTGGAGGCGAAGGTGAAGATTTGTAGAGGTTTTCAGAAAAGAAGAGAGAATGTTGGGGTGAAGAGAGTGGTGAGAGTAAGTGAGCATGGGAAGGAGACTTGTTTGAGGAAATACCAGGAGAGACTGAGTGCAGAATGGAAAAAGGTGAGAGCAAAGGATGTAAGGGGAGTGGGGGAGGAATGGGATGTATTTAGGGAAGCAGTGATGGCTTGCACAAAAGATGCTTGTGGCATGAGAAGCATGGGAGGTGGGCAAATTAGAAAGGATAGTGATTGGTGGGATGAAGAAGTAAGGTTATTAGTGAAAGAGAAGAGAGAGGCATTTGGATGGTTTTGCGGGGAAATAGTGCAAATGACTGGGAGATGTATAAAAGAAAGGGGCAGGAGGTCAAGAGAAAGGTGCAAGAGGTGAAAAAGAGGGTTAATGAGAGTTGGGGTGAGAGAGTATCATTAAATTTTAGGGAGAATAAAAAAATATTTTGGAAGGAGATAAATAAAGTGCGTAAGACAAGGGAAGAAATGGGAACATCAATGAAGGGGGCTAATGGGGAGGTAATAACAAGTAGTGGTGATGTGAAAAGGAGATGGAGTGAGTATTTTGAAGGTTTGTTGAATGTGTTTGATGATAGAGTGGCAGATATAGGGTGTTTTGGTCGAGGTGGTGTGCGAAGTGAGAGAGTTAGGGAGAATGATTTGGTAAACAGAGAAGAGGTAGTGAAAGCTTTGTGGAAGATGAAAGCTGGCAAGGCGGCAGGTTTGAATGGTATTGCAGTGGACTTTATTAAAAAAGGGGGTGACTGTGTTGTTGACTGATTGGTGAGGATATTCAGTGTATGTATGACTCATGGTGAAGTATCTGAGGATTGGCGGAATGCATGCATAGTGCCATTGTACAAAGGCAAAGGGGATAAAGGTGAGTGCTCAAATTACAGAGGTAAATAAGTTTGTTGAGTATTCCTTGGAAATTATATGGGAAGGTATTGATTGAGAGGGTGAAGGCATGTACAGAACATCAGATTGGGGAAGAGTAGTGTGGTTTCAGAAGTGATAGAGGATGTGTGGATCAGGTGTATACTCTGAAGAATATTTGTGAGAAATACTTAGAAAAACAAATGGATTTGTATGTAGCATTTATGGATCTGGAGAAGGCATATCATAGAGTTGATAGATGCTCTCTGGAAGGTATTAAGAATATATGGTGTGGGAGGCAAGTTGCTGGAAGCAGTGAAAAGTTTTTATCGAGGATGTAAGGCATGTGTACGTGTAGGAAGAGAGGAAAGTGATTGGTTCTCAGTGAATGTTGGTTTGTGGCAGGGGTGCATGATGTCTCCATAATTGTTTAATTTGTTTATGGATTGGGTTGTTAGGGAGGTGAATGCAAGAGTTTTGGAAAGAGGGGTAAGTATGCAGTCTGTTTGGGATGAGAGAGCTTGGGAAGTGAGTCAGTTGTTGTTCACTGACGATACAGTACTGGTGGCTGATTCGGGTAAGAAACTGCAGAAGCTGGTGAGTGAGTTTGGTAAAGTGTGTGAAAGAAGAAAGTAGAGAGTAAATGTGAATAAAAGCAAGGTTATTAGGTACAGTAGGGTTGAGGGACAAGTCAATTGGGAGGTAAGTTTGAATGGAGAAAAACTGGAGGAAGTGAAGTGTTTTAGATATCTAGGAGTGGATTTGGCAGCGGATGAAACCATGGAAGCGGAACTGTGTCACAGGGTAGGGAAGGGGGCGAAAGTTCTAGGAGCGTTGATGAATGTGTGGAAGGTGAGAACATTATCTCGAAAGCAAAAATGGGTATTTTTGAAGGAATAATTATATGGTTATATGGTTGCAAGACGTGGTCAATAGATAGAGTTGTGCGGAGGAGGGTGGATGTGTTGGAAATGAGATGTTTGAGGACAGTATGTGGTGTGAGGTGGTTTGATTGAGTAAGTAAAGAAAGGGTAAGAGAGATGTGTGGTGATAAAAAGTGTGGTTAAGAGAGCAGAAGATGGTGTATTCAAATGGTTGCATGGAGAGAATGAGTAAGGAAAGATTGACAAATAGATATCTGGGAGTGGATCTGGCAGCGGATGGAACCATGGAAGCGGAAGTGGATCATAGGGTGGGGGAGGGGGCGAAAATTCTGGGAGCCTTGAAGAATGTGTGGAAGTCGAGAACATTATCTCGGAAAGCAAAAATGGGTATGTTTGAAGGAATAGTGGTTCCAACAATGTTGTATGGTTGCGAGGCGTGGGCTCTGGATAGAGTTGTGCGCAGGAGGATGGATGTGCTGGAAATGAGATGTTTGAGGACAATGTGTGGTGTGAGGTGGTTTGATCGAGTAAGTAACGTAAGGGTAAGAGAGATGTGTGGAAATAAAAAGAGCGTGGTTGAGAGAGCAGAAGAGGGTGTTTTGAAATGGTTCGGGCACATGGAGAGAATGAGTGAGGAAAGATTGACCAAGAGAATATATGTGTCGGAGGTGGAGGGAACGAGGAGAAGAGGGAGACCAAATTGGAGGTGGAAAGATGGAGTGAAAAAGATTTTGTGTGATCGGGGCCTGAACATGCAGGAGGGTGAAAGGAGGGCAAGGAATAGAGTGAATTGGAGCGATGTGGTATACCGGGGTTGACGTGCTGTCAGTGGATTGAATCAAGGCATGTGAAGCGTCTGGGGTAAACCATGGAAAGCTGTGTAGGTATGTATATTTGCGTGTGTGGACGTATGTATATACATGTGTACGGGGGTGGGTTGGGCCATTTCTTTCGTCTGTTTCCTTGCGCTACCTCGCAAACGCGGGAGACAGCGACAAAGCAAAAAAAAAAAAAAAAAAATATATGTTTCAGAGTTGGAGGATCTGAGGAGAAGTGGGAGACCAAATTGAAGGTGGAAGGATGGAGTGAAAAAGATTTTGAGCAACCTGGGCCTGAACATACAGGAGGGTGAAAGGCGTGCAAGGAATAGAGTGAATTAGAACGATGTCGTATACCAGGGTCGACGTGCTGTCAATGGATTGAACCAGGGCATGTGAAGCATCTGGGGTACACCATGGAAAGTTTTGTGGGGCTTAGATGTGGAAAGGGAGCTGTGGTTTCGGTGCATTACACATGACAACTAGAGACTGGGTGAATGAATGTGGCCTTTGTTGTCTTTTTCTAGTTCTGCCTCACACATGCGCGGGGAGAGGGGGTTGCCATTTCATGTGTGGTGGGATGGCGACAGGCATGGATGAAGGCGGCAAGTATGACTATGTACGAGTGTATATATGTATGTCTCTGTATGTATATGTACTTATACGTTGAAATGCATAGGTATGTATATGTGCATGTGTGGGCGCTTATGTATATACATGTGTATATGGGTGGGTTGGGCCATTCTTTCGTCTGTTTCCTTGCGCTACCTTGCTAACGCGGGAGACAGCGACAAAGTATAATAATGAAAAATATATCACGCACCCCTTCTGCAAAACGATATTCATTGGGAACCCATGACTTTCCTTTCTTCCTACTCATACACATTTCTTACATCCTCGATAAAAACTTTTCACTGCTTCTAGCAACTTACATTCCACACCATATACTCTTAATACCTTCCACAGAGCATCTTTATGAACTCTATCATATGCCTTCTCCAGATCCATAAATGCTACATACAAATCTATCTTTTTTTCTATTTCTCACATACATTCTTCAAAGCAAACACCTGATCCACATATCCTCTACCACTTCTGACACCACACTGCTCTTCCCCAATATGATGCTCTGTATATGCCTTGGCCCTTTCAATCAATACCCTCCCATATAATTTCTCAGCAATACTCAGCAAACTTATACCTCTGTAATTTGAACACTCACCTTTATCCCCTTTGCCTTTGTACAATGCCACTATGCATGCATTCTGCCAATCCTCAGGCACTTCACCATGAACCATACATACACTGAATATCCTCACCAACCAGTCAATAACAGTCACCCCCTTGTATAGTAAATTCCACAGTAATACCATCCAACCCTTCTGCCTTGCCAGATTTCATCTTCTGCAAAGCTTTCATTACCTCTTCTCTATTTAGCAAATCATTCTCCCTGACCCTCTTACTTCACACACCACCTCCACCAAAACACCCTATATCTGCCAATCTCTCATCGAACACATTCAACAAACCTTGAAAATACTCACTCCATCTCCCTCTCGCTCCACCACTACTTGTTATTACCTCCCCATTTGCCCCTTCATCAATTTTCCCAGTTGTTCTCTTGTCTTATGCACTTGTTTACCTCCTTTTAAAACATCTTTTTATTCTTCCTAAAATTTAGTGATACTCTCTCACCCCAACTCTCATTTGCCCTCTTTTTCACCTCTTGCACCTTTCTCTTGACCTCTTGCCTCTTTCTTTTATACATCTCCCAGTCATTTTCACTATTTCCCTGCAAAAATCATCCAAATGCCTCTCTTTTCTCTTTCACTAAGAGTCTTACTTCTTCATCCCACCAATCGCTCCCCTTCCTAATCTGCCCACCTCCACCCTTTCTTGTGCTGCAGGCATCTTTTGCACAAGCTATCACTGCTTCCCTAAATACATCCCACTCCTCCCAACTCCCTTTATGTCATTTGCTCTCACCTTTTTCCATTCTGCACTCAATCTCACACAAGTCTCCTTCCCAAGCTCACTTACTCTCACCACTCTCTTCTTTTCTGAAAACTTCTTCATATCTTCTCCTTTTCCTTCATAAGATAATGATCAGATATCCCTCCAGTTGCCTCTCTCATAACATTAACATCCAGAAGTCTCTCTTTCACATGCCTATCAATTAACACCTAATCCAGTAACGCTCTCTGGCCATCTCTCCTACTTAAATATGTATACTTATGTATATCTCTCTTTTTAAAGCAGGTATTCCTAATCACCAGTTCTTTTTCAGCACACAAATCTATAAGCTCTTCACCATTTCCATTTACAACACTGAACACCTCATGTACACCAATTATACCCTCAACTGCCACATTACTCACCTTTGCATTCAAGTCACCCATCACTATAACCCGGTCTCGTGCATCAGAGTTGCTAACATACTCACTCAGCTGCTCCCAAAACACTTGCTTCTCATGAACTTTCTTCTCATGACCAGGTGCATAGGTACCAATGATCACCCATCTCTCTCCATCCTCTTTCAGTTTTACCCATATACACATATACATATCAACCTATACATACATCCACATACACAGACATATACATATATACCCATGTACATATTCATTCTTGCTTGCCTTCATCCATTCCTGGCGCTACTCCGTCTCTCAGGAAACATCATTGATACCCCCTGTTTCAGTGAGGTAGTGCCAGAAAACAGACAAAAAAGGCCACATTCATTCACTCTGTCTGTAACTGTTATGTGTAACGCACCGAAACCACAGCTTCTTTTCCACATGTAGTGAATATGTGAAGCCTGAAATGACCTTGATTGGGGCATTCAGTTGCTAGTGTCATTCCCATGACAGTCTGCTCGATACTCACTTTTTTGCAACAGTCCTAGACCCCTCCCATTCACCACTCCATGACCAAACACAAACACCCGAATAAAGATATGACTCACCTTCTGCTTCATATTCAGCAGTTTGTATAAAGAAAGTATCTTCCCCTAAGAAGTACTGCATAAACTAAACAAATACACACCAAAATAACTCACCAGACAGTGAGCAGATGCCATCCTAACCCAGTCTTAAAGACAACTTCTCCCATTGGTAGCTTCCCTCACCAATCATATGGTATTGGAAAATCAGCAGTCAGTAATTTTTTACTGTCCATGTTTTTGAAATTTCTGTAGTGCTTGGTTCTTGTTGAGGGCAAATGCTATTAATTTGTTCCATTTTAATGTTACACTGTTTGCATACAGCAAACTAATTTTGCTTTGCAGTTATTTAGGGCCTTGCAAATCAGTTTTCTGGGCCCTCTTTTATGTTTAAATTTGCCCTGCTAACACATAACATGGGTGGGATAGCATGAGAAGGGTTATTGTATAGGAGCCCAGAGCCTTGGTGATGTTGGTCTAGGGTTCCCAGACCATGGTTAGATGCGTCATTGACTTATGGTTGACCTTATTTGCCCCCGCTGGTAGGGCTCTTGTTTCTATTGTCTCCTGTATTGGATGATTGGTTCGCCTATTTATGGTTGACCATATTTACCCCCGCTGGTAGGGCTCTTGTTTCTATTGTCTCCTGTATTGGATGATTGGTTCGCCTATTTCTACCTATAACATATTTCTAATATTCTGGTCTTGATACCCATCAAGTTGGGTTTCTACTCTGTTCTGATGGATATCATCTATACTACATAAGTTTCTATCACAACTGAAGTGATTTCACAGACCAACATAAAATGCATTCCCCTTCTCCCTGCAAAGTAACTTAGCTTTACATTTGATTCTGCTTAGTGTGCATAAATTTGTCATATATGAGCAGTAATGTGTTTTCTATGACTGGCTTTCTTTGAACTTGCTGATGAGAGTCTTGTACCAGGAGTTCTTTCCTCTGGTCTGCTTATATTATATCCCATCTGCATAGTGAATGTCATTACACTATATGAGAAGAGCTTTTGATGGTGTCATTATATTTCCCAAGAGCAAAAACCAATGGTGTTGGTATTAAGGAATCTTCAACCAGAATGATACTAGGATCATCCTGAAATTCAAATGAAGCAAGAGCATGCTCCCAAGTCCTACATCTTGCCTTGTGTCAAAGAAAAAGGATAATAAAGTGCAGTCAGCTTTGCCCTTTCTGATTCTTTTTGAATTCATTATTATATAACTCATGCTTCAGTTTTTGATAGTGTATTTGAGTGGAAGCACACATCTTTTGTATATTTTCCTAATGTTAGAGAAACTAACCATGATAGAAGAGGAGCAAGTGGTTTTTATATCCTGACATTTAATCAAGGACCACTCAACCAGCACCTTGGTTTGCTTCACAACCTGATAAGATGCTGTCCATTGTTTACCTAGTAGAGAGAACTTTATTTAGGGTAATACCTATATTGGTAATCTTTGAGGAAATGGGGAGCATTGTAAATGTTGCCTGTTGGTCAGTCAAGAGCAATACTAAGGTTTATATGCTTTATATGTAATTATTTCAATCAGTATTGTAATATTTCAAGATTAGGATTTGGATTAGAGCACTTACTGCCTCTGAATCAAAAATCTGTTTCATAGATACTTGGGTTGTTGACATATGATGTAAGGAATTTGTGCTTGAGCAATATTCAGTTTACCAAAGGCAGTGTTTCTTGTAATTTGATAATAATCAGTTCACTCTTAAGATATTATCTCATTGTAAATATTTTCAGGATGATATTTTAAAAAAATTTGTGGAGATGAAAAGTTTAATACTGCCCCACATGCCTCCACCTTTCCCTGTTTCCAAGACCTCAAATTCTCCTGAACACTCAAGTCGGAGCCCACATGGTAGTCCAAAGAAGAAACTTCATCTTGGGGCGAACAGCACACCCTCCTCTTCCCCACCAAGTACTCCCAGTTTAGAGCATCCCACCACTTTGGCCATCACCAAGAACACCCTTGTGAAAAACCCATCCAGGGGGTCCTCTCCTCTTGTCTCCCCCAGCTCACCACGTTCTGGGAAACCACATGGGAAAGTTTCCCACAAATCTCCTCAGCCTAAGTCACCTGTTGCCAAATCATCTGCGGTCAAGTCACCTGTAGCAAAATCTCCAGCTAAGTCTCCTAAGAAAACAGCATCATGATCACACAGTAGGGTTGCTCTACCCAGCTAGGTGATCACAGGTGAGGGTTACCATATCCAGCTATGTGATCACAAAAAATGTTGGTATACCCAACTGAGTGATTACACAGATGGGTTAATATTCTCAGCTATGTGATCACAGAGAAGGGTTGCCAAATCCAGCTAGGTAATCAGAGGAGGTTAGGCATACCCAGCTAAGTGATCACAGAAGGGGTGTGGTATACCTGGCTAGGTGATCACTAGGGATAGTCGGTGTGCCCAGCTAGGTGATCACAGAGCAGGGTTAGTATGACCGGCTGGCTGATCACAGAGTAAGGTTGGTGTGCCCAGCTAGGTGATCACTGGGAATGGTTGGTATGTCCACTTAGTTGATCACAGACCAGGGTTGGTATAGCCAGCTAGGTGATTACAGCAGGGTTGTTATGCTCAGCTTGGTGATCACAGAGCAGGGTTGGTATACTGAGCTAGGTGATCACAGAACAAGGTTGGTAAGCCCAGCTAGGTAATAACAGAACAGGGTTGGTACACCCCACTAGCCAAGCACAAAGGTTGCTTGATATGCCTAGTTAAGAGATTAAAGAGCAGTATTGGTATACCCAGCTGGGTAATTACAGAGCAGGGTTGGTGTGCCCGAGTAGGTGATCACAGAACATGATTGGTATGCCCAGGTAGGTGATCACAGAGCCGGGTTGCTGTGCCCTACTAGGTTATCATAGAGCAGGGTTGGTATGTCTAACTAGGTGATCACGGAGTAGGGTT
Source organism: Panulirus ornatus (assembly GCF_036320965.1). NCBI lineage: Eukaryota > Metazoa > Arthropoda > Malacostraca > Decapoda > Palinuridae > Panulirus > Panulirus ornatus. The sequence goes on along the minus strand of NC_092288.1, from coordinate 22,049,136 downwards.
GGTGTGCCCAACTAGGTTATTATAGAGCAGGGCTGGGATACCCATCTAGGTGATCTTAGAGCAGGGTGGGTATGCTCACCTAGGAGATCACACAGCAGGGTTGGTGTACCTAGCTAGGTAATCACAGAGGAGGGTTGGTATGTCCATCTAGACGATCAGAGAACAGGGTTGATATATCCATCTAGATGATCAGAAAGCAGGGTTGGTATGCCCAGCTAGATGATCAGAGAGCAGGGTTGATTAGTCCAGCTAGATATTAGAGCAAGGTTGGTATGCACAGTTAGGTTACCACAGAGCAGAGATGATGTGCCTTGCTAGGTGATCATAGAGCATGGTTGGTGTGCCTAACTAGGTGATCTCAGATCAGGGCTGGTATGCCTAAATTGGCAATCTCAGAGCAGGATTGATATGCCCAGCTAGGTGATCACAGCTGGTTTGGTATGCACAGGTGGGTGATCACAAATCCGGATTGGTGATTACAAAGGAGGGTTGGTATGCCCAGCTAAGTGATCTTAGAGCACGTTTGGTGTGCCTGGCTAGGTGATCACAACACAGGGTTGATGTGCTCAAATAGATGATCACAGAGCAGGGTTGGTATACTTTGTAAGGTAGATCACAGAGTAGGGTTGGTATGCCCAGCTAACTGATCACAGAGCAGGGTTGGTGTGCTTGGCTTGCTGATTGCTGAGTAGGGATGGTGTGCCTAGCTAGGTAATCACAAAACAGGGTTGGTTTGCCTAACTAGGTGATCACAGAACAGGGTTAGTATGCTCAACTGGGTGATAATAGAGCAGGGTTGGTACACCAGCTAGGTGATCACACAGCAGAGTTGATATGTCCATTTAGGTGATCATTTAGTGGGATTGGTAAATCTAAACTAGGTGATCATGAAGCATGGTTGATGTGGCCAGTAAGGTGATCACAAAGTAGGATAGGTATGCCCTGCTAGGTGATCAAAGAGCAAGGTTGGTTTTGTGCCCAGCACTGTGGTTACAATGCAGGGTTGGTATGCCCAAATAAGTGACCACAGTGAAAGGTTGATGTGCATAGGTAGGTGATCACAGAGCAGGTTTGGTATGCCCAACTAAGTGATCACAGTGCACAGTTGGTGTGCCTAGCTAAGTGATCCCAGAGCAGGGTTTGTAGGCCCATCTAGGTGATCACAGAGCAGGGATGGTATTCCCAGGTAGGTGATCACAGAGCAGGATTGGTATGTCCAGCTAGATGATCACACAGCAGGATTGGTATGCCCTGTTAGGTGGCCAGAAAAATGGTTTACTGTAATTGCTCAGTGACTGGAGATGGGTTGCCATTTCTTGCAAGGTTGCCATACTATTGAGGGTATGTTGGTCTGTTTCAGAATAAGACCAGAATAAAGTTGTCATGCTTCACAAAGTGATTACAGGGCAGTTCTTCTGTACATGAACAGTGGATCACATGGCTGAGTATCACTACTCAGTGACCAGAAGATTTAGAGAAAAAAAAAAGATTATTCTTCAAAAAGTGATTTCAGGGGTAGAGTGTCCATATCCAGCTAAGTGATAACAGTTCGTTAGGGCAAGGTTATCATACCTTGTTAGTTGAGCACAGAGCATGGATGTTGTACCTGATTAATTGATTGCATAGCATAGTTACCATACCCAGTTAGATGATCACAGAGATGGGTTGCCTCACCTTATCAGAGTAGGGTTTCCATACCTGACTAGATGTTCATAGCAATTAATATAACTAACTAGATCATAGAACAGGGTTGTCACACCTGATCAGGTGATTTCAAGAATAAGGTTGACCTACTCAACAAAATCATAGCATCGTTCTATAAAAGATCAGGTTTTAAAGAATACTAGTCAGTTTATTTTGTACTGATTTTTTGCATTGGAGATAACTTATTTGTGCAGCTTAACCAATTGCATGCTATGTGATTGTTGGTATGAAGCTTGTACATACGATTTATCTTTAAGAGGCGCTGTAGGAAATGATGCTCGTGTTATCAGTAGAGAAGTGGCATTAGCATGGCAAGCTATGCAAATGCTTAGCTGAGATTGTAGTGTGTCTAATGTGTTTTAGCAGTATGCTCCCTCTTATATTTTTGGATACTAGATTTTTTTGTATTTTGTTGCATGGACTCCAAATTTGTCATAAGTGTAATTATTGTTGAATCTTTCAATATGTGTCCATTAACTTGTGACAGACTTTATGTGCACATGGCAGTGGTAATCACTTGCTGTATAATTGCTTAACCAATTGGATGGCTGTTGCAAATTTTCTTGAAAGATAGTTTTCGAATGAATGTTTTTTTTTTTTTTTTAGCCTTTATCATTCATTATGTGGATATCTCTTAGACATGGAAGATCAGTTTAGCTGGTTTGCTGTAGATTTTCTTCATTGCTGGTAAAGTTGATTTTAGAAACCAGCATAGTACATAAAGTTTGCTCAGCAAGTTTAAATAATAGTACTGTGTGTTCAATAAAAATCAGTGGGTTTTATTCATAGATAAATAATTAAAAGTACATTTATTTCATTGAATTGTTGGTATCCCTCTTTTTTTTGATAGTAAGGAAAGCTAAATTTTATTATTGACATTTGTTTAAAGTGAAAGAAAAATGAGTCTTATGCTTATCCTAGTGGAAAAATTATTTGCCACTACCACTCAGTTATCAAGGTAGAAAATATAGTATTTATTCATACAATACTGTGAAAGAATTCATCTTATTCAATGATACAGAATTTCTCCATAAACAAAAAAAAACACATGACTGGCTTGTGCAAGATGGAATTTCGTCAAGGTGATAGGACAGACTCTTTTCATGGGAGAAATGCAAAATTTATCCATAGGTGAAAAGCAGAATGTGGATTGACGTACTGGATACTTTTATAAGTATGGAGCAAAATACCCATATAATGTTTGGTAGACTATGGAAGATTTTCCCAAGAACATGACTGAACTTATATGGGATGGTCAACCAACTGTATGAAAAAAATATGCTCGGAAGAAAAAATAAAATTTGCCCAAGTGAGAAGATATTCATTGAGGGACAAGGCAGAGTCAATCCATGGTACTAATTATGCAGAATTTATCCCAAAACAGAATGGAGAGTATGCATTTGAGAAATGTTATTCAATGTCAGTATGTTCATCTACTGAGGTGGGGTATAATTTAAAGTGGTATAAAACAATATTTGAATGTGGGGACATGGCCAAATTTATTTTTAAATGTAAGACATAGTTTAGGACAAATGTTAAGTTACCTACAGAGACAAGATGGACTTCAGTGAATGGGTGCAAGATAAAGTGCGTCCTTCTCTGAATGCAATTAATGTGAAAGTATATATTTTCTAAAGCCAAATTACTGAAATCTTTGAAAGATTTTAATCCATAGATGCTCTGAAGAGGAACTAGTTTTGCTTTGCTGTTGGCTCTTGTGCTGATTTTAGCCTTGCTGTTTGCTAATGTGCTCCATTATTGTAGCTTGTGTATGTTGACAGGTTATGAATAATACCTGAAAAGTGCATAATTCATTGATAAAACCATAGTTAGCTCCATGAAAGATACCAGTATTGATCCACTTTTAGTTTACTAGAACTTCATGTTTTTGAATTTTACATGAGAAGTGCATAATTCTGTGATAAAACCATAGGTAGCACCATGAAAATGTCAATTATCCGATTCAGTAGGAGTTATATTTGAGCTCTACTGTATATTAACTGTGTGAATTACAGTTCTGTTTTGTATGCTAAAAATAAGATTTAAATTATTTGCAGAGTTGTTAAAAGTGATTTATTTTGAATCATTGTAGAATATTACTGAAAAGAACTTTTTACTTTGTAAATCCAATTGAAAATTACTGTAGGTATATAAATAATTATAAGTAGTTCTAACCCATAAGCACGTGTTTTAATAAATTTCTTACTAGGCAGACTATCAGAATGGAAATAGTGTATAAATGAACTGCTAAATATGCTCATTATTATAACAGAATTGTCAGTTGTGCACTCATCTTGTTTTGTCGAGCATCCTTGCAAAGTACTGCTAATGATCTTAGCTATTTATGCAGCAGATAATCTATAATAATGAAGCAGTTCTTACAAAGACAATTGTGGCATTAATGTAGATCTAAATTGAGATGATTGGAACTTAAGTGTTGCATTCATAGAATTGGGTGATCCTGTTGCCGAGTGAATGCAACTGTATACATATATGATACCTTGTCAGGATAATTTTCTGACATATTTTTCCCTGGGGATAGGGGAGAAAGAATACTTCCCACACATTCCTCATGTGTTGTAGAAGACAGCTAAAGGAGACGTGAGCAGGGGGCTAGAAACCCTCCCCTCCTTGTATTTTAACTTTCTAAATGGGGAAACGGAAGAAGGAGTCAAGTGGGGAGTGCTCATCCTCCTCGAAGGCTCAGATTAGGGTGACTAAATGTGTGTGGATGTAACCAAGATGAGAGAAAAAAGGAGAGATATTGGTATGTTTGAGGAAAGGAACCTGGATGTTTTGGCTCTGAGTGAAACAAAGCTCAAGGGTAAAGGGGAAGAGTGGTATGGGAATGTCTTGGGAGTAAAGTCAGGGGTTAGTGAGAGGACAAGAGCAAGGGAAGGAGTAGCACTACTCCTGAAACAGGAGTGGCGGGAGTATGTGATAGAGTGTTAGAAAGTAAACTTTAGATTGATATGGGTAAAACTGAAAGTGGATGGAGAGAGATGGGTGATTATTGGTGTATATGCACCTGGGCATGAGAAGAAAGATCATGAGAGGCAAGTGTTTTGGGACCAGCTGAGTGAGTGTCTTAGTAATTTTGATGCACGAGACCGGGTTATAGTGATGGGTGATTTGAATGCAAAGGTGAGTAATGTGGCAGTTGAGGGAATAATTGGTGTACATGGGGTGTTCAGTGTTGTAAATGGAAATGGTGAAGAGCTTGTAGATTTATGTGCTAAAAAAGGACTGGTGATTGGGAATACCTGGTTTAAGAGGAGAGATATACATAAGTATATGTATGTAAGTAGGAGAGATGGCCAGAGAGCGTTACTGGATTACGTGTTAATTGATAGGCACACGAAAGAGAGACTTTTGGATGTTTATGAGCTGAGAGGTGCAACTGGAGGGATGTCTGATTATTATCTTGTGGAGGCAAAGGTGAAGATTTTGTAGAGGTTTTCATTCAAAAAGGAAGAGAGAATGTTGGGGTGATGAGAGTGGTGAGAGTAAGTGAGCTTGGGAAGGAGACTTGTGTGAGAAAGTACCAGGAGAGACTGAGTACAGAATGGAAAAAGGTGAGAATGAAGGACGTAAGGGGAGTGGAGGAGGAATGGGATGTATTTAGGGAAGCAGTGATGGCTTGTGCAAAAGATGCTTGTGGCATGAGAAACATGGAAGGTGGGCAGATTAGAAAGGGTAGTGAGTGGTGGGATGAAGAAGTAAGATTATTGGTGAAAGAGAAGAGAAAGGCATTTGGACGATTTTTGCAGGGAAATAATGCAAATGAGTGGGAGATGTATAAAAGAAAGAGGCAGGAGATCAAGAGAAAGGTACAACAGGCGAAAAAGAGGGCAAATGAGAGTTGGGGTGAGAGAGTATCATTAAATTTTAGGGAGAATAAAAAGATGTTTTGGAAGGAGGTAAATAAAGTTCGTAAGACAAGGGAACAAATGGAAACATCAATGAAGGGGGCTAATGGGGAGGTGATAACAAGTAGTGGTGATGTGAGAAGTAGATGGCGTGAGTATTTTCAAGGTTTGTTGAATGTGTCCGATGATAGAAAGGCAGATATAGGGTGTTTTGGTCGAGGTGGTGTGCAAAGTGAAAGGGGCTAGGAAGAATGATTTGGTAAACAGAGAAGAGGTAGTAAAAGCATTGCAGAAGATGAAACCCAGCAAGGCAGCGGGTTTGGATGGTATTGCAGTGGAATTTATTAAAAAAGGGGGTGACTGTATTGTTGACTGGTTGGTAAGGTTATTTAATGGATGTATGACTCATGGTGAAGTGCCTAAGGACTGGCGGAATGCTTGCATAATGCCATTGTACAGAGGCAAAGGGGATAACATTGAGTGCTCAAATTACAGAGATATAAGTTTGTCGAGTATTTCTTGGAAATTATATGGGAGGGTATTGATTGAGAGGGTGAAGGCATGTACAGAGCATCAGATTGGGGAAGAGCAGTGTGGTTTCAGAAGTGGTAGAGGATGTGTGGATCAGGTGTTTACTTTGAAGAATGTATGTGAGAAATACTTAGAAAAGCAAATGGATTTGTATGTAGCATATATGTATCTGGAGAAGGCATATGATAGAGTTGATAGAGATGCTCTATGGAAGGTATTAAGAATGTGTGGGGTGGGAGGTAAGTTGTTAGAAGCAGTGAAAAGTTTTTATCGAGGATGTAAGGCATATGTACGTGTAGGAAGAAAGGAAAGTGATTGGTTATCAGTGAATGTTAGTTTCCGGCAGGGGAGTGAGGTGAATGTAAGAGTCTTGGAAAGAGGGGTAAGTATGCAGTCTGTTGTGGATGAGAGAGCTTGGGAAGTGAGTCAGTTGTTGTTCGCTGATGATACAGCACTGGTGGCTGATTCGGGTGAGAAACTGTAGAAGCTGATGACTGAGTTTAGTAAAGTGTGTGAAAGAAGAAAACTGAGAGTAACTGTGAATAAGAGCAAGGTTATTAGGTACAGTAGGGTTGAGGGACAAGTCAATTGGGAGGTAAGTTTGAATGGAGAAAAACTGGAGGAAGTTAAGTGTTTTAAATATCTGGGAGTGGATTTGGCAGTGGATGGAACCATGGAAGTGGAAGTGAATCTTAGGATGGGGGAGGGAGCGAAAGTTCTGGGAGCGTTGAAAAATGTCTGGAAGTTGAGAATGTTATCTTGGAAAGCAAAAATGGGTATGTTTGAAGGAATAGTCATTCCAACAATGTTGTATGATTGTGAGGCGTGGGCGATAGAGTTGTGCGGAGGAGGGTGGATGTGTTGGAAATGAGATGTTTGAGGACAATATGTGGTGTGAGGTTCTTTGATCGAGTAAATGATGAAAGGGTAAGAGAGATGTGTGGTAATAAAAAGAGTGTGGTTGAGAGAGCAGAAGAGGGTGTTTTAAAATGGTTTGGTCACATGAAGAGAATAAGTGAGGAAAGATTGACAAAGAGGATATGTGTCAGAGGTGGAGGGAACGAGAAGTGGGAGACCAGATTAGAGGTGGAAAGATGGAGCAAAAAAGATTTTGAGTGATCGGCGCCTGTACATGCAGGAGGGTGAAAGGCATGCAAGGAATAGAGTGAATTGCAACGATGTGGTATACCGGGGTCGACGTGCTGTCTATGGATTGAACCAGGGCATGTGAAGTGTCTGGCGTAAACTATGGAAAGTTTTGTGGGGCCTGGCTGTGGAAAGGGAGCTGTGGTTTCGGTGCATTATACATGACAACTAGAGACTGAGTGTGAAAGAATGTGGCCTTTGTTGTCTTTTCCTAGTGCTACCTCGCGCATATGCGGAGGGAGGGGATTGTCATTTCATGTGTGGCGTGGTGGTGACGGGAATGAATAAGGGCAGACAGTTTGAATTATGTACATGTGTATATATGTATATGTCTGTGTGTGTATATATATGTATACATTGAGATGTATAGATATGTATATGTGCTGTGTGTGGATGTGTATGTATATACATGTGTATGTGGGTGGGTTGGGCCATTCTTTTGTCTGTTTCCTTGCACTACCTCGCTAACTCAGGAGACAGCAACAAAGTATGATAAATAGATAAATAGATACGTTTGAATAGAGAAAAATTGGAGGAAGTGAAGTGTATTAGATACCTGGGAGAGGACTTAGCAGCAAATGGAACCCTGGAGACATCACGCACCCTTGCCACAAACTGTCATTCGCTGGGAACCAATCACTTTCCTTTTCCTACTCGTACACATGCTTTACATCCTTGGTAAAAACTTTTCACTGCTTCTAGCAACTTACCTCCCACACCATATACTCTTAATACCTTCCACAAAGCATCTCTATCAACCCTATCATATGCCTTCTCCAGATCCATAAATGCTACATAACAATCCATCTGTTTTTCTAAGTATTTCCCACATACATTCTTCAAAGCAAACACCTGATCCACACCTCCTCTATCACCTCTGAAACCACACTGCTTCTTCCCAAACTGATGCCGTGTACATGCCTTCACCCTCTCAATCAATGCCCTCTCATATAAATTCCCAGGAATTCTCAAAAAGCTCATACCTCTGTAATTTGAACATTCACCTTTATCTCCTTCACCTTTGTACAATGGTACTATGCATGTATTCTGCCAATCCTCAAGCACTTCATGAACCATACATACACTGAATATCCTTACCATCCAATCTACAACACAGTCACCCCCTTTTTCGATAAATTCTATTGCAATACCATCCAAACCCGTCACCTTGCCGGCTTTCATCTTCCGCAAACTTTCACTACCTCTTCTCTGTTTACCAACCATTCTCCCTGACCCTTTCACTTTGCATGCCACCTCGACCAAAGCACCCTATATCTGCCACTCTTATCATCAAATACACTCAACAAACCTTCAAAATACTCACTCCAACTCCTTCTCACTTCACCACTACTTGTTTTTACCTCCCCATTAGCCCCCTTCACCGATGTTCCCATTTTTCTCTTGTCTTACACACTTTATTTACCTCCTTCCAAAACATCTTTTTTCATTCTCCCTAAAATTTATTGATACTCTCTCGCCCCAACTCTCATTTGCCCTCTCCTGCCACTTTCTTTTATACATCTTCCAGTCATTTGCATTACTTCCCTGCAAAAATTGTCCAAATGCCTCTCTCTTCTCTTTCAATAACAATCTTACTTCTTCAACCCACCACTCACTACCCTTTCTAATCTGCCACCTTCCACCCTTCTTATGCCACAAGCATCCTTTGTGTAAGCCATCGCTGCTTTCCTAAATACATCCCATTCTTCCCCTACTCCGCTTACATCATTTGCTGTCACCTTTTTCCATTCTGCACTCAATCTCTCTTGGTACTTCCTCACACAAGTCTCCTTTCCAAGCTCACTTACTCTCACCACTCTCTTCACCCCAACATTCTCTCTTCTTTTCTGAAAACCTCTACAAATCTTCACCTTCACAAGATAATGATCAGGCATCCCTCCAGTTGCCCCTCTCAGAACATTAACATCCAAAGTCTCTCTTTCATGTACCTATCAACTGCATACTTGCCACTCTCTCCAAAACTCTTGCATTCATCTCCCTAAGAACCCCATCCATAAACAAATTAACTGACATTCACTGGGAACCAATCACTTTCCTCTTTTCCCACTTGTACACATGACTTACATCCTCAATAAAAACTTTTCACTGCTTCTAGCAACTTACCTTCCACACCATACACTCTTGATACCTTCTACAAAGCATCTCTATCATATGCCTTCTCTAGATCCATAAATGCTACAAAAACAAATGAATATTATTTTTTTATTATCATTATACTCAGTCACTGACTCCCGCTTTAGCGAGGTAGCACAAGGAAACAGACAAAAGAATGGCCAAACCCACCTACTAACACATTCATATATATAAACGTCCACACGCACATACGTATACCCATACATTTCAACCTCGACACCCCGCTACATATGAAACCACACCCCCTTCCCCCATGCATGCGTGAGATAGCGCTAGGAAAAGACAAAGGCCACATTCATTCACTTTCAGTCTGTAGCTGTCTTGTGTAATGCACCGAAACCACAGCTCCCTTTCCACATCCAGGCCCCACAAAACTTTCTGTGGTTTAGCCCAGTCGCTTAAATGCCCTGGATCAATCCATTGACAGCACATCGATCCCAGGTATACCACAAGTGGGTCAGTTGTTGTTCACTGATGATACAGCGCTGGTGGCTGATTCGGGTGAGAAACTGCAGAAGCTGGTGACTGAGTTTGGTAAAGTGTGTAAAAGAAGAAAGCTGAGTGTAAATGTGAATAAGAGCAAGGTTATTAGGTTTAGTAGGGTTGAGGACAAGTAAATTGGGAGGTAAGTCTGAATGGAGGAAAATTGGAGCAAGTGAAGTGATTTAGATATCTGGGAGTGGATTTAGCAGTGGATGGAACCATGGAAGCATAAGTGAGTCACAGGGGGAGAGGGTGAACATTCTGGGAGTGTTGAAGAATGTGTGGAAGGCCAAAACGTTATCTCGGAGAGGAAAAATGGGTATGTTTGAAGGAATAGTGGTTCCAACAATGTTATATGGTTGTGAGGCATGGGCCATAGATAAGGTTGTGCGGAGGAGGGTGGATGTGTTGGAAATGAAATGTTTGAGGACAGTATGTGGTGTGAGGTGGTTTGATTAAGTAAGTAATAAAAAGTTAAGAGATCTTTCTTTTCTTTCAAACTATTCGCCATTTCCCGCATTAGCGAGGTAGCGTTAAGAACAGAGGACTGGGCCTTTGAGGGAATACCCTCACCTGGCCCAATTCTCTGTTCCTTCTTTTGGAAAATTGAAAAAAAAAAAAAAAAAAAAGTTAAGAGATGTGTGGTAATAAAAAGGGTGTGATTGAGGGAGCATATTGAAATGGTTTGGTCACATAGAAAGAATGAGTGAGGAAAGATTTACAAAGAGGATATATGTGGCAGAGGTGGAGGGAACGAGAAGTGGGAGACCAAATTGGAGATGGAAGGATGGACTGAAAAAGATTTTGAGCGATCATGGCCTGAACATACAGGAGGGTGAAAGGCGTGGAAGGAATAGAGTGAATTGGAATGATGTGGTATACCAGGGTCGATGTGCTGTCAATGATTGAACCAGGGCATGTGAAGCATCTGGGGTAAACTATGGAAAGTTTTGTGGGGCCTGGATGTGGAAAGGGAGCTGTGGTTTTGGTGCATTACACATGACAAAGAATGGGTGTGAACGAACGTGGACTTTGTTGTTTTTTCCAAGCGCTACTTTGTTTGTGCACGCAGGATGGGGGGTGGATGCTTTTTCATGTGTGGCGGGGTGGCGACGAGAATGTATGAAGGCAGCAAGTATAAATATGTATATTTGTATATATGTATATGTCTGTGGATGTATATGGATTGAACCAGGGCATGTGAAGCATCTGGGGTAAACTATGGAAAGTTTTGTGGGGCCTGGATGTGGAAAGGGAGCTCTGGTTTTGGTGCATTACACATGACAAAGAATGGGTGTGAACGAATGTGGACTTTGTTGTTTTTTCCAAGCGCTACTTTGTTTGTGCACGCAGGATGGGGGGTGGATGCTTTTTCATGTGTGGCGGGGTGGCGACAAGAATGTATGAAGGCAGCAAGTATAAATATGTATATTTGTATATATATATATGTCTGTGGATGTATATGTATGAATATGTTGAAATGTATAGATACATATATGTGTGGGCGTTTATGTAAATGCATGTGTATGGGTTGAGCCATTCTTTCACCTATTTCCTTGCACTTCCTTGCTAACATGGGAGACAGCGACTAAGTATGATAAAGATATTATACTTAACCGCTGCTTCCCACATCAGTGAGGTAGCACCAGAAAAAGAGGAAGAATGGCTCCTCCACTCATATATATATATATATATATATATATATATATATATATATATATATATATATATATATATATATATATATATATAAAAGCTTTGCGGAAGATGAAAGCCGGCAAGGCAGCAGGTTTGGATGGTATTGCAGTGGAATTTATTAAAAAAGGGGTTGACTGTATTATTGACTGGTTGGTAAGGTTATTTAATGTATGTATGACTCATGGTGAGATGCCTGAGGATTGGCGGAATGCGTGCATAGTGCCATTGTACAAAGGCAAAGGGGATAAGATTGAGTGCTCAAATTTCAGAGGTATAAGTTTGTTGAGTATTCCCGGTAAATTATATGGGAGGGTATTGATTGAGAGGGTGAAGGCATGTACAGAGCATCAGATTGGGGAAGAGCAGTGTGGTTTCAGACGTAGTAGAGGATGTGTGGATCAGGTGTTTGCTTTGAAGAATGTATGTGAGAAATACTTAGAAAAGCAAATGGATTTGTATGTAGCATTTATGGATCTGGAGAAGGCATATGATAGAGTTGATAGAGATGCTCTGTGGAAGGTATTAAGAATATATGGTATGGGAGGCAAGTTGTTAGAAGCAGTGAAAAGTTTTTATCGAGGATGTAAGGCATGTGTACGGGTAGGAAGAGAGGAAAGTGATTGGTTCTCAGTGAATGTAGGTTTGCGGCAGGGGTGTGTGATGTCTCCATGGTTGTTTAATTTGTTTATGGGTGGGGTTTTTAGGGAGGTGAATGCAAGAGTTTTGGAAAGAGGGGCAAGTATGAAGTCTGTTGTGGATGAGAGAGCTTGGGAAGTGAGTCAGTTGTTGTTCGCTGATGATACAGCGCTGGTGGCTGATTCATGTGAGAAACTGCAGAAGCTGGTGACTGAGTTTGGTAAAGTGTGTGAAAGAAGAAAGTTAAGAGTAAGTGTGAATAAGAGCAAGGTTATTAGGTACAGTAGGGTTGAGGGTCAAGTCAATTGGGAGGTAAGTTTGAATGGAGAAAAACTGGAGGAAGTAAAGTGTTTTAGATATCTGGGAGTGGATCTGGCAGCGGATGGAACCATGGAAGTGGAAGTGGATCATAGGGTGGGGGAGGGGGCGAAAATTCTGGGAGCCTTGAAGAATGTGTGGAAGTCGAGAACATTATCTCAGAAAGCAAAAATGGGTATGTTTAAAGGAATAGTGGTTCCAACAATGTTGTATGGTTGCGAGGCGTGGGCTATGGATAGAGTGTGCGCAGGAGGGTGGATGTGCTGGAAATGAGATGTTTGAGGACAATGTGTGGTGTGAGGTGGTTTGATCGAGTAAGTAACGTAAGGGTAAGAGAGATGTGTGGAAATAAAAAGAGCGTGGTTGAGAGAGCAGAAGAGGGTGTTTTGAAATGGTTTGGGCACATGGAGAGAATGAGTGAGGAAAGATTGACCAAGAGGATATATGTGTCGGAGGTGGAGGGAACGAGGAGAAGTGGGAGACCAAATTGGAGGTGGAAAGATGGAGTGAAAAAGATTTTGTGTGATTGGGGCCTGAACATGCAGGAGGGTGAAAGGCGGGCAAGGAATAGAGTGAATTGGATCGATGTGGTATACCGGGGTTGACGTGCTGTCAGTGGATTGAATCAGGGCATGTGAAGCGTCTGGGGTAAACCATGGAAAGTACATTTTTAAAAGCAAACCCTTGATCCACACCTCCTCTTTTTCACCTCTGAAACCAAAACTGCTTCTTCCCAAACTGATCCCGGGTAACTTGCCTTCACCCTTTTAATCATTCCCCTCTTCATATAAATTCCCGGGAAATTTCCCAAAAAAGGGCTCATACCTCTGAAATTTTTGAACTTTCACCTTTATCTCCTTAAACCTTTTTTACAAGGAAATTTAGCGGGTTTTCTCCCAATCCTCAACATTTCCCATGAACCATACAAAACACTGAATATCCAAACCAAATCCAATTTTCCCAACACGTCACCCCCCTTTTCGAAAAAAATTCTATTGCAATAAACCCAAAACCCGCACCTTGCCGGCTTTCATCTTCCGCAAAATTCACTCCCCTCTTCTCTGTTTAAAACCATTCTCCCTGACCCTTTAAACTTTGCATGCCACCTCGCCAAAGCACCCTAAATCTGCCACTCTTATCATCAAAAAAACCACTAAACCCAAACCTTAAAAATACTCACTCCAACTCCTCTCATTTCCCCACTACTTGTTTTTCCCCCTCCCATTACCCCCCCTTCACCGATGTTCCCTTTTTTTCTTTGTTTTACACATTTTTTTTTTACCCCCTTTCCCAAAAACATCTTTTTTCATTCCCCTTAAAAAATTTATTGATACTCTCTCGCCCCAAACTCTCATTTCCCTCTCCTGCCACTTTCTTTTATACACTTCCAGTCATTTGCATTTTTCCCCTGAAAAAATTTTGCCCCAAATCCTCTCTCTTCTTTTTCAATAACAATCTTATTTCCCTTAAACCCACCACTCACCCCCTTTTCAAAATCTCCCACCTTCCCCCCCTTTTATGCCCAAAGCATCCTTTGTGTAACCATCGCTGCTTTCCTAAAAAATTTCCCATTTTTCCCCAACCCCCGTTAAAAATTTTTTGGCGGTCCCTTTTTTTCCATTCTGAAAATAAACTCTTTTGGGTATTTTTCCTCACACAAGTCCCCTTTTCCCCAACTCATTTAAACTCTCACCACTCCTCTCACCCCAACTTTCCCTCTTTCTTTTCTGAAAACCCTCTACAAATCTTCCCCTTCAAAAGTTTTGATCGGTTTCCCCCAGTTGCCCCTCTCAAAATTAACTTTAAAAAAGTCCTTTTTATGAAACCTTTAAATGAAAATTAAAAACTCTCCCCAAAAACCCTTTTGCATTCATCTCCCTAAGAAAAAAACCAAATAAAAAATTAACTGACATTCACGGGGAACCAATCACTTTCCTCTTTTCCCAAATTTGGGTAAAATGACTTACATCCTAAATAAAAACTTTTCACTGCTTCAGCAATTTCCCTTTCCACACCATACACTCTTGATCCCTTTCTACAAAGCTCTCTATCCAAAATTTCCCCTTTTCTAATCCCCTAAATGCTAAAAAAAACAAAAGAATATTATTTTTTTATTATCATTATACTCAAACACGAAATCCCGCTTTAGCGAGGTAGCCCCAAGGAAAACAGACAAAAGAAAGGCCAAAAACCCAAACCCACCCCAAAAACATTCATATATATAAAAGTCCACCAAACCCACTACGTATACCCCTACAATTTTAAACCCCGACAAACCCCGCTACATAAGAAAACCACCCCCCCTTCCCCCCCGCATGCGTGAATCGCTAGGAAAAAGACAAAGGCCACATTTTTCACTTTCAGGGCTGTAGCTGTCTTTGGGGAATGCAAAACCCAAACCACAAACCCCTTTCCACACCAGGGCCCCCCAAAACTTTCTGTGGTTTAAACCCATCGCTTAAATGCCCTGGATCAATCCATTGACACACATCGATCCCAAAGGGATAAACCCCAATGGGGGCAGTTGTTGTTCACTGATATACAGGCGGTGGCTGATTTGGGTTAGAAATGCAGAAGCTGGGCTGAGTTTGGGAAAGTTGTAAAAAAAAGAAAGCTGAGTGTAAATGTTTAATAAGAGGGAAGGTTTTAGGTTTTTGTAAGGGTTTTAGACAAGTAAATTGGGAGGGAAGCCCAAAGGAGAAAATTGGGGCAAGTAAGGGGATTTTTGATATCCGGAGTGGGTTTAAACAGTGATGGAACCATGGAACATAAGTGAGGGCACAGGGGGGGAGGGTGAACATTCTGGGGGTGTTTTAAGAATGGTGGAAGGCCAAAACGTTTTCTCGGGGAGGAAAAAAGGGTAGTTTGAAGGAAAAAGTGGTTTCCCAAAAATGTTTTATGGTTTTTGAGGCATGGGGAAAAGAAAAGGGGGTTTTGGGGGGAGGGTGGGTGTGTTTGGAAAATTTAAATGTTTGAGGGACAGTAAAGTGGTGTGAGGTGGTTTGATTAAGTAAGTAAAAAAAATTAAAGATCTTTCTTTTCTTTTAAACTATTCCCCCAATTTTCCCCCATTAGGAGGGAGCGTTAAGAACGAGGAAATGGGCCCCCTTTTAGGGGAAAAACCCTCACCTGGCCCAAAAAATTTCTTTCCTTTTTTTGGGAAAATTAAAAAAAAAAAAAAAAAAAAAATTTAAAGAGATGTGTGGTAAAAAAAAGGGGGTTGATTAAAGGGGAGCAATTGAAAGGGTTTGGTCACATAGAAAGAATGATGGGGAAAAGATTTAAAAAAAGAGATATATGGGGCAGAGGGGGAGGGAACGAAAAGGGGAAAACCCAAAGGGGGAAAATGGAAGGAGGGAAACTGAAAAAAAATTTTGGGGGCGATAAATGGCCAAAACAAACAGGAGGTGAAAGGGGGGGAAGGAATAGAGTGAATTGGAATAATTTTGGTTTACCAGGGCGATGTCCTGTCAATGTTTAACCCAAAGGGCATGTAAAAGCATCTGGGGAAAACTAAAAAAAAGTTTTGTGGGGCCTGGATGGGGAAAAGGGGAGCTGGGGGTTTTTGGTGCATTTTTACACTGACAAAAAAAAGGGTGGGAACGAACGGGGATTTTTGTTTTTTTTTTCCAAGCGCTACTTTTTTTTGTGCACGCGGGAGGGGGGTGGATGTTTTTCATTTGTGCGGGGTTTCCGACGAAATGTAGAAGGCAGAAAAGTATAATATGTAAAATTTGTATAATGATATTCTGTGGATGTATTTTGGAAATTGAACCAGGAAATGTAAAGCATCGGGGGAAACTAGGGAAGGGGATTTTGGGGGGCCTGGTTGGGGAAAGGGGAGCTCGGGTTTTTGGGCTTTCCACAGGGACAAAGAATGGGGTGTGAACGAAGTGGCCTTTGTTTTTTTCCAAGCGCTACTTTGTTTTGTGCACTCAGGATGGGGGGGGGAAATCTTTTTCATGTGGGGCGGGGGGCGACAAAAATTATGAAGGCAGCAAGAAAAATATGTAAAATTTTATATATATATATTTTGGGGAGGGAAAAATGTATGAATATTTTTGAAATGTAAGATACATATATGTGGGGGCGTTTATTAAATCCCATTTTAAGGGTTGAGCCATTCTTTAAACCTTTTTCCCCTTGAAACTCCTGCAAACCCAGGGGAGACAGCGACAAATTTTTGAAAAAAAGATTTTAAAACTTAACCGCTGTTTCCCCCACATCAGTGGGTAGCCCCCAGAAAAAAGGAAGAAGGCCCCCCTCCATTTAAAAATAAATATATAAATAAAAAATATATAAATATATAATATATATATATTTTAATATATATAAAAATTTAAAAAGTTTTTGCGGAAGATGAAACCCGGGAAAGGGCAGCGGGTTTTTGGAGGAATTGCATTGGAATTTTTTTAAAAAAAGGGGGTTTTGACTGTAAAATTGACTTTTTGGAAAAGGTTTATTTAATGTATGTATGACCATGGTGAAATGCCTGAGGATTGGCGGAAGGGTGCATAGTGCCATTGTACAAAGGCAAAGGGGATAAAAATTGGGGCCCAAAAATTTTCAAGGTATAAGTTTTTTTGATTATTCCCGGAAAATTTATATGGAGGGTTTTGATAAAGGGTGGAAGGCATGAAAGAGAACAGATTGGGGAAGAGAAAGTGTGGTTTCAGCCCGTAGAAAGGGGATGTGTGATCGGGGTTTTTGTTTTGGAAAAAAGTATGTGAAAAAAAATTAAAAAAAGCAAAGGGATTTGTATGTAGCTTTTAAAGGATCTGGAAAAGGGGGCATAGAAAGATTGATAAAATGCTCGGGGGAAAAGGTATTAAAATATAGGGATGGGAGGCAAGTTGTTAGAAGCAGTAAAAAATTTTTATTGGGGATGTAAGGCATGGTAGGGGGTAAAAAAAGAGGGGAAAAAGGGGTTTTTTTTTCCAGTAAAATGAAAGGTTTTTGCGGCAGGGGTGTGGATGCTCCTGGTTTTTTTTAAATTTGTTTATGGGGGGGGGTTTTTGGGAGGTAAAAAAAAGCAAGAGTTTTGGAAAGAGGGGCAAGTATGAAGTCTTTTTGGATGAAAAAGCTTGGGAATGAGTCAGTTGTTTTTTCGCTGAGGGATACACCCGCGGTGGCTGATTCATGTGAGAAACTGCAGAAGCTGGTACTGGGGTTTGGTAAAGTGTGTGAAAAAAGAAAGTTAAGAGTAAGTGGAATAAAACAAGGTTATTAGGTTTTTGTAAAGGGTTTAGGGCAATCCCAATTTTGGGGGGTAAGTTTTTAATGGAGAAAAACGGAGGAAAAAAAGGGTTTTAGATATCGGGAGTGGACTGGAAACGGGTGGGAAACCCTGGGAATGGAAAATGGATTTATAGGGTGGGGGGGGGGGCGAAAATTCTGGACCCCGAAAAAATGGTGGGAAATCGAGAACATTTTTCTCAAAAGCCCAAAAAAAGGGGATTTTAAAAAGGGAAAAGTGTTCCAAAAAAATGTTGTATGGTTGCGAGGCGTGGGCTTTTGGAAAGAGTGGCGCAGGGGGGTGGGTGTGCTGGAAAAGAATGTTTTAGGAAAAATGTGGGGGGTGAGGTGGGTTTTTTTCGAGTAAAAACGTAAGGAAAAAGAGATGTGGGGGAAATAAAAAGAGCGGGTTGAGAAAAGCCGAAGAGGTGTTTTTGAAATGGGTTTTGGGGACATGGGGAGAAAGAGTGAGGAAAGTTGACCCAAAAGGATATATGTGTCGGAGGGGGAGGGAACGAGGAGAAGTGGGGACCAAATTTTGGGGGTGGAAAAAATGGAGTTAAAAAGTTTTTTTTTTGGGTTTTGGGGCCCGAACATGCAGGGGGGTGGGAAAAGGGGGGCAAGGAATAATGAATTTGGGTCGTGTGGGATACCGGGGGTTTTACGTCTGGGCAGGGATTGAAAACAGGGGATGTGAAGCGTCCCGGGGTAAAAAATGGAAAGCTGTGTAGGGATG